>NC_141143.1:6801219-6957885 GCF_053477565.2 Lygodium microphyllum | reverse complement strand
TAGGATCAAATGTATGAGCAGATATCCCCGTCATAGTGCTCTGATCACCCCATTAAGTGATGCACTAGGAATATTGGTCTCTAAATGGTCTCATGGCCATGCTAGATCATCATCAACACTTAAAGAAAAGTGAGTCATTAATTTATTGACATAAATTTATTAAATAGAGAATGTGTAATAAGCAATCAATTTAGTGACATCCCTCTGGCTTCTAAACAGTTGATGTCAGCTGTAGAGGGGATACATAGTCCTTAAGAAGATCTAGAAAGTCTTGTAGTTCTCTCTCAGTCATAAATTGAGCATTCAATGGGGGATAATTCTTAAACTTAACCAGATACTTTTGTAATACCTTACTTGACCTTAGAGTATTGTCTTGATGGTGTAAAATTCTTTCAGACACAAGGAACTCTTTTGTTTCTTCTATGTCAGGTAAATCTTCCTTGATTGGTTCCATTGGAGGTTCTCTAATATAGGGACGTATCAAACTTATATGGAAAGCATTATGAATGTTCCAATGACTTGGTAGATTCAAACAAAAAGTCACATAGTTTATCTTATCTGTGATCTTGAAAGGGCCATAATAGCGATTAGAAAGCTTAACCACTTTACCCTTTTGACCTTTCTACTTATTCAAGCGAGTCTTCTCAAAATTAAGAAGAATATATTGTCCCAACTTGAGATCTAACTCGTGACGATGCTTATCAGCTTCGTATTTATGCTTCTCTTGTGTCCTTTGGATAGCAGCTTTTACTTGAGTGAAAGTTGTATCAATGTCTCTAACAAACTCATTTGCTACAAAGATCTTATCCTTCATAAGAGGAATGGGTGGTAAATGAGGCTTACCATAGATAATCTCAAAGGGTGCCTTACCAGTACTAGAGTGCACCGTATTATTGTATGCAAACTCTACTAAAGGCAAATATTTTTCCCATTCTCTTTGATTATTAGAGACATAGGATTTCAAAAGATCAAGAACAATAGAATTTGCACTTTCACTCTGCCCATTCGTTTGAGGATGATAAGAGGATAAAAAATTTAATTTAGTCTCGAGGTTCTTGAAGAGAGCTTGCCAAAAGAGGCTGGTCTTGCGGGGATCTCGATCACTTATAATGGACTTAGGCATGCCATGATGCTTCAAAATATGAGCAATGAATAGCTTAGCCATATGATCAGCTTTGATTGTCTTTCGCACAGTTATAAAGTGAGCTTGCTTATTAAATCTATCAATGATAGTCCAAATTGCATCATTGCCTACTTGTGTGCGAGGAAGCTCCATGATAAAGTCCATGTCTATACTTTCCCAAGGCTCATTGGGAATAGGTAATGGCTTTAGTAGACCAGGTGGTTTATTCTTGTCATACTTTACTTTTTGGCATATCTTGCACTCGCGAACATATCTTTCAATGTCAGCTCTAAGAGTGGGCCAAAAGAAATATCTTTCCAATGCTTGAGTAGTGGATAGAATACCCCTATGTCCAGCATATGGAGATGCATGTGCTTCATCCATTACCTTGTGTCACAATGGTAATGCTACACAAATTGCTTGATAATGATACAAATAACCATCTCAATTGAGTAAGGTGTAATCAACTGACCTGAGTTAAGTTGATTCCATATGGTTGAGAAGTTGGGATCAGTTGCATACATTTTGGGTAAATCCATGAACCCGTTGTTAGAGGGGTTTTTGTCGAAAGGTCGAATCCACCAAGGATCAGAAGTAAAAGGAAGTAGATATAGGAGATGGAAGAGAAGATAGAGAATACCCAAATGGTAAACACTACAAAGACAAATCACAATGAATTGAATCAATATGTATTGAAAGAACTTGGAATCTTTGCACTACTAAGAAGCAATCTCTAGGCATTAGTTCTCTTGGAGCTCCTTCGTAGACCAAAAACGTGGATCAGGAAAATCAGCTCTTTCTCTGCTACCTGAAACCTAAATCTGATGGCTCTGTTGACTTCAAAAGGGGGGTAAAACTTCGGGACACCTGCTCAACGAATCTCCCAGATCACTCCTTCTTCCTCTTCTAGTTCAAACTGCAGTTTTTAGCTTGTTTACAGCGATCGCGATGCGCGCGATTTCGTCAATCTGTCCCTCTTGTGAAAATCCCCTAATTGGCTGAAAAAGCAACTAGCTTTTTGCATGCCATCCTAATCTAGAAGTTTTTTTTCTAACTTTTTGGATTTTTACAATAAATAATATTAAAAATAGGCTAAAATTATCCAAAAATCTAGTATTTTCAGATAATCCATGCAACTCACACTAATACTAATGACTCAGATCACATTGACTCTCTTGATTAATAAGAAGTCGGATGATGATACATTCCATACTTTTTCACACTGTGTCCGCATAGCATCACAACACGGTTATGGTAAACAATTGTGATTGCATTCACTCAAGGTCGTCATGATAGAGCATATGCTACCACATTCTTAGTTCCAGATGTGTGAAGGATTTGAAAATGAAACATAGATAAGAAATTTTCCCAACGCATTTGTTTCTATGAGAGCTTCTTCTGAGTGAGGAAGTATCTTAGAATTTGGTGATCTATTTTAATAACAAAATTTGCACCAAGTAAATGGTGTTTCCATACTTGAAGAGCACGTATCATTGCTATAAGCTCTTTCTCATATATTGGAGCATGTAGCTCATGGTCCTTGAGGCATTGGCTCTCAAATGCTACTGCATGATGCTCTTGGTTAAGCACATCTCCAATGCAATCCCCAGAAGCATCACAGTGAACTTCAAAAGGTTTTTGAAAATCTGAAACTATGAGAATTAGTTCTTGAGTCAGAAGAAACTTAATTCTTTCAAAGGCTTGTAGTTGCCTTGATCCGTAGTGAAAAGGCATTCGTTTCTTAGTAAGGTCATGTAGAGGAGATGCAACATATGCAAAACCTTGTATGAATCTCTTGTAGTATGAACATATGCCCAAGAAACTTCTAACTTCATGTACAGAAGTAGATGTAGGCTAATCAACAATGGCTCAATCTTCTTAGGATTCATTTTCTCTAGATTGTGAGAAACAATATGGCCCAAGTAATGAATTTTTGAAAGGAAAAAATCACTCTTCTTAGCATTGACAAGTAGTCTATGCTTGCGAAGCTCTTGAAAAACAGTAGATAAATGTTTTCTATGCTCCTCTTCAGACCCTGAAAATATTCGAATGTCATCAAAGAAGACGCATGTGAACTTTGAGTGAGGTCTAAAAATTCTCTCAATCATTTGATTGAATGTGGCAGGTGCATTAGTCAAACCAAATGGCATGACTAAGAACTCGTATAGTCTAAACGTTGTACTAACAGCTGTCTTATGAACATCTTCAAGTGCTATTCGTATCTAGTGATAGCTGCTCTTTAGATCAATGTGACTAAAGATACTAGCCCCTTGTAACTTATCAAAGTATCATCTATCCTCGGGATAGGAAAACGATTCTTGATTGTGATCTTGTTCAAAGATCTATAGTCTATGCACATACAAAAAGAACCGTCTTTCTTTTGAACAAGTAAGACTGGAGAGCAATATGGAGAAGAGCTAGGTTAAATTAACCCTTTTTCAATAGTTCGTTTACTTGTTTCAAGATCTCCTCTTGCTGACTTGCGCTTACTCGATAAGGCGATTGGTTAGGTGGTGAACTGCCTGGGATAATATCAATTGTCTGATCTTCCGGGCGCTTAGGAGGTAACTCTCCTGGGAGTGAATCACTAAAACAATCTTCATATTGTTTAACAAAATCATGTCTGGCTTGATCAATTAAAGAGAGGGGTTCTTTTAAAGTCTAATACTTAGAAGCATTAATGGTATTGTGTGTTTATTAGAGGCATTAAGTGCCCTTGAATCATTAGCTTCTTTTGACTCTCTCACAAAAATCATGTATGTAGAAATAGCTTTCTTCATTTCTTTAGAAATGCTAACATGACTAACTATTGGCACAGGCCAATCCCCATCATTAGCAATGCATACTATGTTCTGACCCTTGAATTGAAAGGCAAGGGTCTTCTTGACAAAATCGGAAAGAGGTCTAATCTTGTAATGCCAAGGCATACCTAAGATAACATCACAGTTACCAATGGGTGCAAGTAGAAAAGATTCTTGGTTGCGGTAATCCCCAATTCTAAGATTCAACTTCCCCTGGATAGGAGTAGAATTGGTTGTAAGTCCTTCAAATGCCGAACTTGATCTAATTGTTGTTCCCAATCGATCTGGTGATTTTGTAGTCTTTTAGTAGTATTTGTTGACACCAAATTATCTATGGACCCTGAATCAAAGAGTATCAAAACTCGTTGATTGTTGAGTGTCCCCCAACCCTTTAAGAGTTGTCTTTTCTTCTCATTTGAATGAGTGTTAGCTTGCACATCCAAAATAGAATTTGCGGATGGTGGAGGAGGATCTTTAACCACATTTGCTTCCTTCCTTTTGTGAGGACAATCAGGCTTCATATGCCCTAACTCACCACAAAGAAAGCACATTCCTTCCTCTTTGTACTTTTGTATCTGAGAGGGTGAGAGATACTTGCGTTTCTTCTTGCTACCCTCTGGCTTTGAATATCGGTCATGGGTAAAGATAGGTCTTCTTTGATTAGTCTTGTCTCTTGGTTGATCATAGAGCTACTCTTATCTAGCTCTATAAGAACTCATTTCCAACTTTCGAGATGTACCATGTGTATGCAAACTTTTAGCTATGATGGAAGACTCCGTCATACGAGAAGGTTTCATGTGGATACACCTTCATGGTTGTGTGTAAATGAGGGAGTAGGCTAGCTTCAAAATTTTTTTTTTTCTCTTCATTGCTGATCTCCATGAAAGGAGTAACCTTGAGAAGAGTAGACCAAAACTTGTCCACATAACTAGTGACCGTTTCATGCTCTTTCTAGCCTAGCCAATCCCACTTCTTCTTGACATCATTCTCAAAATCAGGAGGCAAGAACTGAGCATAAAACTTCTTCTTGAACTTTTCCTAAGTCGCAGGTTTCCTTTCCTAAAAAATGAGAGTCAACCACCAATTACTAGCGGTGTCTTTCAAGTGCATGCCTACATGCCTAAGCTTGGACTTTTAAGAGAAATTACTATAAGAAAAAGCAACTTCAAATTGCTTGACAAAGGCTAACGCCTTAGCAGGATCTCTCTTACCAGAGTAAGAGTTAAACTTTATGTCCTTATCCCCAGACTTGAAAGTCTTAGTTTTCTTAAGATTGCTTCTCTTATGGTTCCTCTTTGTCCGTTTGCGGATTGCATGACACTTAGAACCAAGAGAGTAGGAACTAGAAGATGATGAGAAGGAGGAGGAACTTGAGTAATCAGGGGAGTAGTTGGTTACTGAGGGATATGACTCCCTCCTTATCTGCCTCACTCGAGGTGAGGTCTTTTTACTCTTCTTGACCCAAGAGTCCTTCTTCCTTCTAGGAAGCTTCTCAGCAATTGGATGCTTTGCACCTTCACCATCAATTGGTGCAATGGTGTTTCCTCTAGTATCGCCATCTTTTGGAGGATTCGATCCTTCATAAGTAGCTTCTTCCCTTGCCCTTAAGTTCTCAATCAATTGATGTACTTCGGGAATTCCCAACAAGCTACAATATTTTGTCAATTGAGCCTGTAATTACTCGCTTGTAGACGCTTCATCATTCGCCATCTTTACCTTCTTGCAAGGATTGCCTTTACTTTGAGAAAAAAGAGACCTGCTCTGATACCACTGTTATAAGATCCGCGATACATGCTCGACTTTCTTATATGATTAAAAGATATATGGTAAATATTATGTTGGCACAGAGAGAGAACATATGAGAGAAAAGAAAGATGTAGGAGAGAGAGAGAGAGAGAGAGAGAGAGAGAGAGAGAGAGAGAGAGAGAGAGAGAGAGAGAGAGAGAGAGAGAGAGAGAGAGAGAGAGAGAGAGAGAGAGAGAGAGAGAGAGAGAGAACACACTAGGGACTAGAAGATGAGCCAGTCCCCCCCTTGTGGAGTTATATTATTGACAAGGAGCAAGCTCGTCTGTTACACATAAACTAGTTCTTACTTGTAGATCTTGGAAACAAGATCACGGTTCCTTCCACGGTATACAATCGGCTAATGCTTGCACAACTTGGAAGTTGGCACCTTTCGATCCTTCTTGAGTCTCCTTCTCTCCTACACAATGTGTATATGGCTCTTCTCTTGGAGCTTGATTTCAGCAGAGCTTCTGCAGCCCTTGCACCTTCTCTTCTCCTCTTGGAACTTGATGTCAACAGAGCTTCCACATCACTTGATTTCAACAGGGCTTCTGCAGCACTTGCACCTTCTCTTCTCCTCTTGGATGCATGCAAAGTGATGCTTCCTTCACCTCCCCCACACCCAAGAAGAGCCTCCTCCTTTATAGGCTTTCAAGAGCTTCTCTTCTTGGAGGGAGACTTGAGTTAATCTTCATGCAAGATGTGGCTATTCCAAGACCTACTCTGCAGCACCAATTTCGAGATATCTCTTCGTGTGTTGCTCGGATGAAAAATATCCAACACAAAAGTTGTAGATCTCATTGTTTCCGATAACTTACGCAAGTCATTTTTAGAGATCCTATTGCGAGACATTTTAAAAATGGATTCGCCACGTTTAAAAAAAAAAGCTTCTCAAACTGCACTCTTAACTTGTGGTCCATGCAACCACCTTAAGGAGAGTTTGTTAGATTGCCTTGAGCCTCTACCTTAAGATTGACTTCCACACAAAAGCTTGTGTCATTTTAGACCTTAGAAAGAGAAAATCACTTCTCTCCTCAGTTCTAGAGGATCATGTCTCTCATCTTTCTTAGTGAGAGAATTATCTCTCTTGTCTTTCTTAATGAAAGAAAATACCTTAAACCTTGACTTGTAAGGGAGAGGATGACCCCAAATGAATGCAATGCTCATTACACACAAGTAGACGTTCCTAGGCATCCGTAGATGCACACATAAATACATATACACAATGCTAATGCACTTTTTGTTCTTAGAACTCAATCCATCTTCATTATGTGTAACTCCTTGGTTCTTGTGTACACTCTTACACTTGGCATACACTTCTTTCTCCCTTCATAACTTGTACTGCGTGTACCAGATATCCTCGTCACAGTGCTCTAATCACCCCATTAAGTGATGCACTAGGAATATTGGTCTCTAAATGATCTCATGGCCATGCTAGATCATCATCAACACTTAAAGACAAGCGAGTCATTAATTTATTGACTTAAATTTATTAAAAAAAGAATGCGTAACAAGCAATCAATTTAGTGACACTCTCCCTCTATTTTATTTTATCTTTTGACTTTTTGATTCTATTTTGAGTAGTTTTACATTTTCTCAAAATAAATACTATTTTGATAAGGATTGCAATTCTTTCTCCCATAATAGTACAAATGATTTCTTTTAATACCATTCATTAAAATCACCAATGCCATATTTGTAGCATCGAGGGAGGATGCAATGTGATTGAGATGGGTGCTAGACGTGAATGTAGGGTGATGTTGTATGTCATGATTAGATGGCCAATTGTAAGAGCCAATAGAGGGATTAACATTGAACATTAGATAAAAAGGATACTAATGAATACTAATTTAATCACACAAAATTCCAAGAAAGATAATAGTTCTTCAAGCAATAGGAGGATACCAAGGAATTTAATTACACAAAATACCTGTAGGCACATATATCCACACATTAACACATACTACACACATATAAACATGCACACATAAACATATACAACATACACACAATATGAGGTGAAAAAAGATGAGAGACAGGGGGCTTAAAAGAAAAAAAGAAAGGAGATGAGAGAGAGAGAGAGAGAGAGAGAGAGAGAGAGAGAGAGAGAGAGAGAGAGAGAGAGAGAGAGAGAGAGAGAGAGAGAGAGAGAGAGAGAGAGAGGAACACACACACACACACACACACACACACACACACACACACACACACACACACACACACACACACACACACACACACACACACACACACACACACACACACACACACACACACACACACACACACACACGTACGCTTATCTTTACTCTATATTATATAGAGTTTTGGTTTAGTATATTCCAAAGTGAGGACAAAGCCCCAAGCCAATGTGGCACAAGGAGAAGAGGTTGGGTGTGTGGTGATGTTTATCCATGATGGGATCCCTCTCTCCTCTCTCCCTCTCTCTCTCTCTCTCTCTCTCTCTCTCTCTCTCTCTCTCTCTCTTTGTGAGCGTTAGAAGCACCAATAGAATGGAGAAATGCCTTGCTAATGGTAAAGCCCAACCAATCCTTTCTCCATTATAGTAGGAGTATCCACTCCTCCCTCCTAGAGTAGAATTGTGCATCTCTCTCTCTATCTCTTCATGCACTTGTGCCCGCACACACACACATACACAGACGAGGTTACTAACTCAATTGTGTAGGTACTATGTTAATTGAGAGGTTGTTGGATTGATCGCCATGCATGCTAAGTCCATTGTTATTGTCTTGAATGCCTAGGTTACTTGCTAAGTTGATTTCCTTTTTTCTTAGCATCAATTGGTTGAAAAACATTGACACTATTTTAGGCCTCTATATTAGGTTTTTTTATTTGATATTTGAAGTGGAAATAATAATTAGTTGTCCCTTACCTATGTTTCTTGATAAGCAAATGCCGTCACATGTATATGGACTAGCAATTTGGCACTATGTGTTTGCAATCAAAGAGGGAAAGAAGGCTTCGTGTAACTTCAAAGAGAAATATTGATTAGGGAAATTTATTCCAATATGATTTTGACAAGAGAGCATCTAGAGTGGGAAATGCAGGACATTCATTGGAATTTGCTCTCCTCCTCTAGATATCCAATGTGTGAAGAAGGTGGACATGGTGGGATGAGGCACTGGTGGGTGAGGAATTGGTGGCTAGTGTGGTACATCATATAGCTCCTTTGCATAGGAGTGCCATGTTTGTGGGTCACTGATGGGTGTGAGATGGCGTGGCTCTTGCAATTCGCACCATGTTGTGGCTACATCTCTACTTATTAACAAACAACACAAGCCCCAATACTGTGCCTCCTCATATGCCCATCGTTTATGTACAATTCAAGATTCTCATCTACCTATGGGCCTCTCTCTTTGTGATAGACCTTAGTCCTCTCTAGATTCAGAGGTTTCTGTATAGCTCTCTACACTCATCATCGTACCATTCATTCTGAGACATGGTCCCAAGTCATGTGGGTTTGCTAGTGTGTGGAGTGTGGGAAGCTTTGGAGCACAGTTGAGTGGAGGATGGAGGTGAGCTAGGAGGTGAGTGTCGCTAGGGGATAGTATGCTCAAATTGTGTAAGGCCGTCCTACATGTGACGGTTGTACATGTTAGCTAGCTCATGCCTAAAATAGAAAGTGGTGGATTGGGTACAGGCAGTGGCTAGCATCCATGGGTGTGGGAAGGAGGATACTGTGAGGGACAAGTAGGCATGATCTGCTCTAATTGGGCAAGAGGAATGGTGATTTGACTGGTTCCATTGTCTTGATGGAACCTAGCATATAGTCTAACATGGTGGAGCCCTAGGCTATAATACTTTGGATCCAAGCCACTTCTTCATTCCATTGTAAATAATGAGATGGTGTTAGGACCCTTTAGTAGGTACTATTAGTAGCGAGTGCTGTCTCTTCTAGTATTAGTGGATATCTTGCATGTGACTTCCTCCTCTACATCCATCACTTGTAGTCTTCCTAAACCCTCAAAAATCATATGTATCGTATTGTCTGCTTTGTATCCTTGTGTTGAAGTGTTCGACTAAGAGAATCTTCCCTAGACTAGAGTAGTGTATAATCTTAGTGGACATGTCTATAAAAGGGGACTTTCCTCCTCCATCTCCCTCTTCCTCTTGATACAGTGGCTCCCCAGTAGCATATCTCAACTCCCATAGTAGCAAAGGGAAACATATAATATCCGGTAATGGGAGATCTCCACTCTGATCCACATGTATCGTGCGTTGAGATTTTGTGCCATGATGTGGACTCTAGCTTGTAGCTCTTGTTTAAAGAACATCACTACTCCTCCTAATCCTTGAGTGGTACCCTAATGTCTCGTGTAGCTTTTGTACATTGACTCCCACACATATCCCTATACTCTAGGTAGTCCTCTCTCAGGACTCTAGTGTGTCTTTGCGATCAAAATGAGCTCATGATTCTCCATCACCTCCTCCATCCTCCCTAGTTGTGTCTATAATGAGCCGTTACAGTTTCATACCATCATCCATATCTTTGTGAAGATATATCCTAACATAGAAACATATATGAAATCATATGACAAAGCATAAAATCAAAAAAACATAGTTAGGGTTAGCGTAACTCAGAGACAATGAACACAATGGAAACCTCAATGAATGACTTGAATTTGAATATACAATGCCCATATAGCAAAAAAACTGTGCAAGGATGAAAATTGTATCCTGAACTCTTGTGTCTTGAGGACTGAGATAGAGGTAACGAGCGGGAGAGTGTGTTGTACTCCTGATGATGGATCCTGGAAGATGATGTTGCCCATCTATCTATTGTCGCTAGTTGTAAGTAGAAGTTGCAAGATTCATTGATGAGTGCTTCTTCATCATCTTTTCCTTTATTTTTTACATCTCATGGTTAATTTGATTTCGGTGAATCAACTTTTTCATCATTTGCATTTAATGGAAAAAAGGTGCCTAATTCATTTTCCACTACTACACAAATGAAAAATCCGTTTAATCTCCCACGCATCCCATCCATTAGTTTTGATGCATCTTCCTTTCAGTCTCCATTTAGTGTCCCTTTCATGTCTTCACACAATACACTGGGGGATCCTTCATCCTTCAACACAGCCTTTAGGACCTCGTCTTTTCCTTAGATGGGCGGTGTCTCCATCATGTAGGTTCTTTCTCATGTACACACACTTTCAAGATTTTCACAGCCTTGGAATGCCACCCAACAATCGTTGAGTGTGGATCAATTTGGTACCATAGTTTGCCTCCATGGCATTACCTAGTGGACCTTTTGGTCATTTTGCTATAGCTAATACTTGGACATGGCTTACGTGTCTTGATGCCTCCACCTCCATTGGCACTTTATGAAAACATTCATGCTTCAGTACCTTCGCATCAATGAGTGAGAGAGAGAGAGAGAGAGAGAGAGAGAGAGAGAGAGAGAGAGAGAGAGAGAGAGAGAGAGAGAGAGAGAGAGAGAGAGAGAGAGAGAGAGAGAGAGAGAGAGAGAGAGAGAGAGAGAGAGAGAGAGAGAGAGAGAGAGAGAGAGAGTATTATCGTCCATGGAAGGCCAAATTATGACCCATGGGGCCTTTCCGCATATACAATGATTCTCCTCCCTCGTGGTAGGAAAGGGTAACTATAGTGAAAGAACGATCTATGCAGCATGGTTCTCCCGAAAGCGTAACATGCGGGTGATGAGAGCCCCTAACTTCGATGATATAGGAGTAGTGGTCAGAAACTGGTGATGTGGCCCCTACAAAGGGATATCAAAGTGAGCCCGTATGTGTGCATATGCTGGGCATGTCATAATCATGTGCTCCTCTAATTCTACACTCTGTAGTCCACACAGCTTGCATAACCTCATCTCTCTTGCCTGTCCACTCCATGCACCTGTCTCGATCAATAAAGTGTGTGATCGAGTTCGAAGTCGTACAATACTCCATCTAAATACCACTGAGAGCGGATTGGCTATGTATGGCTATGCATGTGCCTCTACCTGCATGTAGGATTCCCAACATGAAGGATAGATATGCATGATGTAATAAGAATGTTTGCCATTTGCTCCCTTGCTTTGATGCTTTGCTTGGTACTCTCATAAGAGGTCTAATTGAAATGTGTCCATGCATATATCTTTGGATGCCATATCTAGATATCTATCCACTCCCTACCCTTTAAACTATTTTCGCATATCTAGCACCCATCCTGTTGAAAGCATTTTACTTTTCCATGTTTTCTGTAGGCGTGTGGTAGCATCCCATGCCCATTTGGGGAGCCTACGGTCATCCATTTGACGTACTTGGGTGGCATATCTCAGTACTCGGATCATAGCATGTACCTCAATTGATCGAGGGCCAATTTCCAAAAGCATAAGTACATATGGTGTGGTGCTTTTGATGCCCAAATGTCTATGAATAAAAGCACCATTTCTTGCATGGCAATCCTTTGACATTTTTGTGACTGCTCTTTGGTTTTCCAAAAACCTCTATAGCCGTATTTAACATTGCATCTCTCAAATCAGCCCATGTGCTCCTAGTAAGATTGCTCATAAGACTATCCAGGTGACTAGCATATGCTTGTTTCTTGTCTACATCAATATGGAATGCACTAGGAATGCACTAGTACCTATTAAGTCCCTTGCATGTCCTACCTGGTGGAAAATATCAAGTGTCAAGCCCAAAGCTATATGATCCGATTCTAGATATTTTTCACCTAACCAGAACTCTCTAATCACACATAAATCATTCATGTGTACCATTGCATAGTCTACCACACTGGAACCTCCACTAGCTGAGTAGCACGTGTATCCTTCAGTATCGGGGAAACAATTCATACCATTCAATATCGACATGTGCAAACCATTAACCATATCCCTCAAAGCACGTCCATGAGCGTTAATGTTTGTATCTTAGGACTGTCTACACCAACGTGCATCTACATCTATAACCTCTTTCTTGTCTAGTTCATCACACGCTATGGGCTGAAATTACATACGTCCAATTTGCGCATTTAAGTCACCTAAGACCATCACATGTCCTTGTTGCATATAAGTGCATGCATCCATACTCAAATCTTCAAAAGGTTCTTGTGAATCTACTTCATGTCGTGCATAGAAGGGGGACTCCTTATGTGGAATGTAACATCTCGCAATGTACATCGGTGTAGTGTGCTTGAGTATAATCCATATATACCGCTTATGTCGATCTACTTCACATACATCAATCATTCCTTCCATATGACATTTGTATATGCATGAAATTCCTCCTTGCCCTCTTTTTCCTACATGTGGCTGATATGCGCTATGAATTATGTACCATGGGATATTTGGAATTCTACATGTCTCCCGCTCCCATGTCTTGGCGAGGAACACAATGTCAGCATCACCAACCATAGCATTAATGCTTTCACCTTTATGTCATGGAAACCCTCTGCAGTTTCAAAACACCACCTTCACAAGCATGCAGCTCTCATGGGTCACGCATCCCTATGCGTCCTTTGAAGTGTTATAACTAGATTTCTTTCGCTTATTGTATTGCTTCCGACATTCCTCCTGTTGCACGGGGGTGCGATCCTCATTTACATAAAAATCTCTTCCCTTAAGGTATACTCGACTATTGTCTAAAAGTATAGTTCTCTTACGTGCATCCAATAGAGTGCATACAATGGCTCACCTTCCCATCGTCTTTCTTCTTGCCCATACGTCGAGCACCAAAGATGGGTACATCTGCCATGGAAAAATGCTTACTAAAAAACTCTGTGACTTTCGTAGTAAGAGACAACGCAGTCTCATCATTTGTTTCGGGCAATCCCTAAATAACCAGGTTTTGGGCTCACTTTTCTCTTTCTTTATGTTAAAAGTGCACGACACTGATTGATCATCCACTACTTTGTAATATAAAGTCCATACTCTTAGCTCTATAAAATGGTTTGCAACAAGCTCCAAACTATTGATCTATCCATTTCATACAGCCCCATCATTGCATAGCAGCTCTTCACAATGAGTCAAAGCCAAAGATTGCTAGAATTGTGCCCCACCTTGATTCTCAAGCCTAACATTAACAAATTGATTTTAAGAAACTCATTTGACTCTACTAATGTCCCCATCATTGCATAGTAGCTCCAACGATGGACAAGACTCAACTAGCCACACCTATCACCCAAACCAACACAAAAAAGCCAAATGCACCCCCAGACCTACGAACTTATATCCATAATAGAGTAAAATCAAACAATTCCCCTTTACTACCAACAACATGTACTTACCATTTACATGTGTAGCTACATGCCCATTTAACTCTTAGGGAAAATGGTTGGCTTGGCCAAACTACATATTACTCATATATATATATGATCAAAGTAAATTTTATTTTTAAGGGTCTTAGCATATATACTACTTTTTTACTTCTAGAATCTTTTCTTTGAAAAGTTTGTGTTTAGTTTGGTCTTCTTAAACATAGGCCCAAGGTATTATTCATTGCTCAACACACACACACACACACACACACACACACACACACACACACACACACACACACACACACACACACACACACACACACACACACACACACACACACACACACACACACACACACACACACACACACACACACACACACACACACACACACACACACACACACACACACACACACACACACACACACACACACACACACACAAAATATACTGAAATGAAAAAAGGCATTTATGTGTCACTTATTGTTTATAATAGAATTCAAAAAGTAATCTAGCCATGTTGGGGCTATAATATCGCTATGTCATTATTTCTTAGACATCATTTTTATCAATGATTAGATAAATCTCCTTCCTTAACTAAGTCTTTGAGCCTTCTTCTACTTATACCTTGGTAAGCCATTGTGATTATATCACCTCGTTAAAATTGATTGATGGTCCAATTCTACATTAATCCATGTTTGATAATTTTATGGCCTAATTACAATGTTATGATATTTATTTTTAATTTGCTTCAATTTCTTTCCAAATGCAGGACAATGTTCCTAGAGATAGGATCAAAGAAAAAAAATCAAGAATAAGAGTTATAACACATTAATTGCAGTTCATCTCTTCATCCTTTTCTAGAGAAAGATGGAAAGTTTAAGGTCTATGACTCCATCACCATTTGTATACATGAACTCTCTTATTGCAGAGGTATGGCATAAGCATCCAACCTTGTTTGCAACCAAAGCCATTGTGGCTAAAATAGAGATCAGTCTTTGCTATAAGCTAAATATTGACATTTAAAAAAAATATGGGTTGTCCTTGTTTGAGTTTTTTCAAAACATTCACATTTTTTTGTTCTCTTAATAACCATTTTCTCTTTCATGGATCTTATCATAACAAAGATACACCTGTAATGCTATTTAATGTAGAGGTCAATTTTTGTCTTCTTTCACTTAATTATTCAATACTTTTACTACATTTTTCCTTTTTTATGTCCTTTTAATACAAAGGAAAATATCTATCAAGTGGCACCTCATTGATAATGTATTTTGAAAGCAAAAGAGGTATGATGGTCAACAACTCCCTACCTATCTCCTCATAAAAGATGTCTAATACAAGGCTAATAGAATAACCATTGGATCATAGCAAATTTTGCATCTTTTACTCCACCTACATAATCACCATATTAAAAAGTTTAGAAAAGTCCCACTATTTCGAACATGTGAATCTCATTCATTGAATCATAGCACTTCTACATACTACTTTCAATTCCTCATTTAAGAAGGATAATCACTTTATGTTCACAAATTTTGCATCTTTTACCCCACCTACATAATCACCATATTAAAAAGTTCGAACAAGTCCCACTATTTTGGACATGTGAATCTCATTCATTGGATCATAGCACTTCTACATACTACTTTCAATTCCTCATTTAAGAAGGATCATCACTTTATGTTCACAAATTTTGCATCTTTTACTCCACCTACATAATCACCATATTAAAAAGTTTGAAAAAGTCCTACTATTTTGGCCATGTGAATCTCATTCATTTTTGAAGAACAAAGGTTTCATAAATGCAAGACTACAAATTGAAGACAAGTGCATGTAGTACACATGATACTTAAATTGTGCAATTATTACCAAAATTTATGACCAAGCAAATGTTGCAATGGAATATGAATTTTTGTAAGAGATTCTCATGAGACATTGTGGTATTTATAAATACCTTTGTAGTTCAAAGATGGACATCCTTATGTAAGTTTATGTTTGTAAACATCATTTGAATTTGTGCATTGGAAATAAAGCAAACTATAATATTTAAAGGAGCTTATCAATTCGACAAAGGATCATCAAGGTAATACTTTTGAATTTTGATAGCAATGATGACGATGATTAGTTGTGGCATCTATAGACACCTTTTTTGGTGCATGATTGAATAGCCTTATTCATTATGATGTTTACAAACACAATTATCTATAAATGGACAATCAAATGGCTATTGAGATGAAATTCCTTAGAAAACTCTAAGTGTTTGATATGCTTTTATGATGTTAACATTGCAATGACCATTCCCACATCAAAAGTCAAACAAGCATTGAGATGACACATTGGAAAAGGGTTATTGCATATAGACATTAATCATTGCGAGATATGATTAGGCCTTATGACATGTTGCTCTAAGCATCTTGATTGTTATCAACATAGCCTCTCCTTTTGCAGTCCATGCCTGCACAATGCTTTCAACATCCTCCTAATGTGTTGGATCCTTTTTCTTGCACATTTAATATTGATTTCCAACAATCAACATATAGTTCAACATTATATGTATTTTTCTTTCTAGATATTGACACCTAGTTCTACATCATTACTTTCTTAAAGTACTCGAAGTATTGGTTTGTTAAAGTAGTTGTCATTACTTGACCAAAGCAACATCGAGTAAACGTTATCATATGGTCGTACTAGTACAAAATCTCCCTTTCCAACATCCACCATAGGTGCACATGCATCCTTATGCTTCTCTTTGGATGGTCCACAATAGTGATGATCAAGTTCTTGAATCCCAAAGAAACCTTTATATTCCGGAATCGAGTGTGTGCTGGCACATATTGTCCTCAACTAGTAATAAGTTCTCAAAGTATCCTTTTTGTATTTGAGCTGGTTGCTCCAACTTGATTAGAGTACCTCTTCCCAATAGTCTTTCACTAGTGCAATAAATTTAGAGCATTTAGCCACATCAATTTAAATGTTCCCTTAGAAATTGGAGTGATAAGTATGAGAAAACTTATCAATTTTTGTTCTCTAACCCATAATTATCTAGTTAGAATAGCAAGTTCTCAAGGAGTCGGTTGTAAGATGTTGCTTCTCCATCCTGAAGCAAAGGATCTTTCTTTTACATGTTAAATTCCTTGTCCATGTATTGTGAACATCGAAGACTGGCCTTGACATTAAGCTACTCAATGAGCCACATTACAAAAGTGACATACCATCTTGAATAAGATCCCCAAATGAATGATAATCCACCCTTTCTAAATGCTTTAAGAAATATACTAATGAATGAATAGTGAAGTTGAGATTGGGAGGCTAAAGCCCTATTGCCAAGTGTGTGCAACTATCTCACCCATGCCCATGTGTTATCATGTAACAAATGAGTAATGGCCATGCTCTATCTATATCCTTAAATTGAATCTCTGATCTTGGAATGCCTTTTTTGCTCGGACAATTATATCATGTATAACAATTGTCTACCATTCCTAATATACATGTAGACACAACTATTTGTTGCAATGTGAGCACTCTTCCGTCCTAACATAATTTATGTTTGCATGCGTGGGTACTTGATAGGTACAAGTTGAAGCTTTGATGTTTTGCATGAGCTATATTTTTAAAATCCAATTATTTGGGTCAAAGTGACATGCTTGAATTAAGTCTTTGATATGTTCAATAATCATGAACGTACTATTGTTGTACATATTCTCTATTTCTTGTTTAGCTTGTGTAAAACATTTACTTGCTTGTAGACATTTGGTGTAACTAGTTGATTTTCTCAACATCCACCTATACCTATACGACTTTGATGAGGCATCTCATTCGCATTATTACGTAAGTACGTTGCCCAATACACTGTTATCATATTCTTTCTTAACAAAATCCCTTGTTTCCATGCTTCTTATCACTCCATGACACAACACATGACCTTGTCATGAAACAATAGCTTGTAGTCGACCGTTAAATCAACATCTCTCGTGCCCGATCAAAATTAGTCAATCTTGAAAACGTAAGGCATGGATCACCTCTACTCGCCTTACATAACAAAACCTCTATTTGGTGGGCTCTAGAGCAGAGGTAAATTCCTCATAGCTGCCTACTAATAGATTTGCTGGGGCTCACTCACCCTACAAGAAGGCCAATTGAAAGGCATAGATCTAGCCTCTAGCTTCATAAGGAAGCCAAATTAGTGAACCCACCGGCCTTCCACAATTCGAAAGGTGTCACCCTCCATCCGGACTCCATCGAGAAGAGATCGATCCACGAATTGTCAGCCCAAAAGTTGTTGGTAACTCTTGAACATACCCCTGCTGAGGAAGGGTAATCCCCCTCTCGCTTTGTCGTATTGCATGGCTGAGAAAGAAGTGTTTGAGCCCCACGTCTGTCATCTTGACTACTGCATGGAGTGAATCCCTGGTCTTCTACACCACTCCCGAATACACACATGAACTGACAATCTCAATGGTGTTTTCGCCAAACATGAATTGGGCCTTTGACTGATCCAGTCACCGAAGCTTGTGTGGTGGTTGAGCGCCGTGACCTTTGCCTTCCCAAGGTTCTTTTGCGAGGTCTTTGTCTGTGCAAAAGATCGGTAAAGCACCCAAATGTTTCTATAAACCCTCAGGGGAGTCTGAGATAGGTACAATGTTGTTTGCATACAAGTCGAATCCCCAACCGCAAAAGATCGGTAAAGCACCCAAATGTTTCTATAAACCCTCAGGGGAGTCTATGATAGGTACAATGTTGTTTGCATACAAGTCGAATCCCCAACAATGTTCCGCTTCACCAATTTAGAGACCAAAGAAAGTGGGTGAGAGTGGGCACCCTTGTTTCACCCCAAAGTGTAGTTCATTCTGTCTGATAAGCCCCCCTGTCTTTGCAGTCTACCTGTCATTGATTCATACAAAGCATATGGCGCCCATTGCAACTCATCTAGTACTCTGATGTCTTGCAACCTCCTCATGAGTCTCGCTCATGGTAGACGTCAAAGACTTTGTAAAATTCCACAAATCAAAAATGTATTCGTTCCTTATGCACTTCTTCCCCTATGATAGCCCTACGTGTAACCACATGATCCAAAGTAGCGTAAGCCTTCTGGAAATTAGCTTGCCCTATGGCTCTCTGCTAGGGTTTGTCTTCCCAATGACTCAGCTCATTGCGCATAATGGAGCTAGATATCTTGGCCAAATAGCGGCCATCGTGATGGTCTGGAAGGGAGCATGGGATCTCTGCTGTTAAATAGTGGCACAATAGTATGATCAATCCAGCTTTTTGGGAACCCCTCACGAATGGCCGTATTGACCATGTGCACAAACATAGGGGCCAATGTATCACGAGCATATGAGAAGTGCTCAGCTACTAATCCATTATGGCCTTGTGCTCTCCTTTTTTGTAGCCTATCAATGGCATGCATGACCATCTTCTGTGTAGAGAGGGTGCTCCTTGTCGTAGGTGTCATTACGCATGGTAAATCTCACTGGCCCGGTACATCATATAAGATTCTAACATACTTGTGCCATGCTTGTTCAGGGTGGTAGGCCCTCTTTCATGGAATATCCCACAAGCCCTCTTACTATCATGTCCCACGAATAGCCGGTAAATCTGTACCTCGAGCCTAGCCAAGTAATTCCTTTTTTCCTCCATACTTGACATCAAAACAGTAGCTTGGCTTACTTATGTGTGCAAATCCCAAGTGAAATCTCTTGCTGTAATCAGGCTCATATATCCTTGCACTCCTCATCATACCAATTGGTTTTGAGAGGCTGTATGACCTAAAGGCACACTTTGGGAGGCACTACTGTGTAAGAAAGCATGTGCTGTTGAAATGTGTAATGTGTCTGCCAAGACTCTTTTAAGCTCTTCTAGAGGTTGCATGGGACCATAGTCCACAGTCCCTCATTATAGACACTGCTGCTATATATTCTAACTGTGTCTCGCGGGAAATGATGTCTTGGACATTTACATTCATATGGGATAAAATCATAGCAATGCTTTGAAGATCACTGAGGACGAAAAACATGCATGGTCTGCTGCCATTTCATTGGGTCTGTTGGATATCATAAAGCTCCTAATATTAGGTAACAAGCTAGGAGATCTCATCAATTGAAATGGATATCTCAGATATCTACATCCCTATGGGATAAAGTCATGTGCATCGATGCTTTGCAAACCACTCAGAGAGAAAGAAGTGCACAGTCTGCTACCATCTCAAAGGGTTCTGTTTATCCTAATATTAAATACGAAGCTAGGAGATCCCATCAAGTAGTCTGCCATACTAGCATCTGCTTTAGTATTCCAGCTAGCTAGAGCCCCTAATTTTAGCCAATGTGATAGACCATTAAAACTAACCAGCTGATGAGCATTCCCTAGTGTCAAGAAGTGTGTTCCATACTGCTAGTGCATGCACGAAAGTCCCCTAGTGGTAAGATATCTCTCATGCTAGTGAAAAACACATCTTATTTTTTCGCAAATGAGTGTTATATTATACCAAATGACTAAAAGAGTACAAAAATCACATAAATAATTAAAGAAAATCAGAAGTACAAGAGGCTGTCTGGCTAACATCTAGAAGCCATATTCACTATTGGTAGAAACAAAACCTAAAAAAAGTCAGAAGTGTGACAACAGGAAAGAGAAAACTTGTTGAAGCCCTTGAACAGTAAAAATATCCTGCACCATCACGCACGAGTGGTGATTGAAGTTGTGTGAATAATCTCTAACCATGGACCAGTCACATCGTGGATGACAACCCTTGCTGATGTCATTAAAGATACTTGCCACAATAATAAGCCTCTAATGTGACCAATATGAGCATGAATTTCAGAGATAGAGCTAAAGATAAAAGCATTTCTAGTACGTTAGATGTGCCAAAATCCAGCCCAACACAAGAAATGAAACAAATCAGAATGTTACAGCTTCAATGTGTCATTCTGGGGTAATCTTCCCAAGACCTAAGAGAGTTTAGTAATTCTTTGGGATGTCACTGAAATCCAAACCCAGAAAATGAATTTCCAACTGTCTAGCAACCAGGCATGAAACAAAAAGATGAGATGCAATTTCCAGGTGTAGTGCAAAATAGAAAATGGCCACCATGAATCTTGCATCATTATTCCATATCGCCAATAGGGAGGCCTCCAATAAGAACTCTCCAAACAAAGGCCTTGCCCTCATATGGGATCTTTGGACTTCCATAACTGTAGCAATCTGCGCCCTTTTGTGTGCCCATCTCAATATGACCACAACTTATTAGCCTTTTCACTAACCCATATATTGTCCTTTGTCATCTTATGGTGCATTGCATTTTCTAAAACTTGTAGAAAATCATTAGGGTGGGTGAAACTCCACCTTGGTGCGGATCAGAATCCTCACCAATTTTTTACTCCAACCTAGATCACACCAGCTAATGATTTCTGGGTATGTAGAAGTATTGTTGCATATGACAAAAAGAATAAAGTCTTCAGCCGTGAGGGATAGTTGAATCCCCCAAACTCCTCAAACCTAATCGCGCCGTTACATTCAGCTTTGGACAATGTTTTATTTGTCCAATGCAGTAATCTGGAAATAGCCAATAGTTCAGCTTGTAAGGAATTGCATTTTTCTGAGGCTCTTGTGGACCGCAATGAGTTAAAAAAAAGGCCTTGCCAAGAAGAGATCAAGTGTGATAAGAAAACTGACCTAAATTATTTAATTCTCTAAGTAGAGTACAAAACATGTCAACAAGAGGCCTAAATACGTGTTTTACCATGAGAAATACCCACCTCCTCAACCAATGCTTTCCCAATATCCACCCAATGTGCCGCTCCAAACAGATGCCCTGTAAGAGAGCTAATCAAAGAGCCACCATGTGTTTCTTGACATCCAGAAGAGCATCTGCACCCATATACTTTACAGCAGTGACATGGTACCAACACACACACACACACACACTCTCTTTTTTTTTTTTCGTAAAAGGTAATTGTATTTGTATTAATTACGAAAAAAAGGTACAAGATTACATAATTACATGATTACAAGAGACACGAGGGCCCTAGGCCAACGTGTGGGGAATAAAATCCCCGTACTAATGCACTAAAAAGGGTTACACCAATCATGGCAACGACCCAGAGGCAATTGCCATATGCCAGGGAAGCAAATCCTCCCGAGGGAGCAAGTCGGAGTGCCGGATGAGATCTAGCTGCCAATGCAAGAGCCCTTTAAGCCTGGCAATATGTCTCGGTACATTAGAGGCCGAATCAAAGAGAAAAGCATTGCGCGTGGTCCAAATGTGCCAGCATCCCCAGTATCTAAAAAAATGAAATAAGATCTTCATATGTAACTGTGACGGTGTGGGGTACTTTGGGCGCACAAAAACCCAATCGAAAGGAGTTAATGAGGACCCCACCACTGCGCGCCAGATTTGCGACAAGAGTGACCAGATATTCTTGGCGAGCGGGCAAGAAAGAAAACGATGTCGGGCCGATTCCGCAGTAGTGGTACAAAAGAAACAATTGCCATTCGAGATTCTACGCTTGGAAAGGGCCGAGGCAAGAGGAAGACCACCAATCATTACCTGCCAAAGAAAGACCTTGCATTTGAAAGGTGCCTTATTCAGCCAGCCCTCCATCAGCGTTGCCTGCCACCATGACTGCGATTTCCGCAGTCCCCAAAGAGTATTAGCTTTCACACCCAGCCATTGGTGATCTTGAATGAGAAGATGATACACCTGATTAGTAGAGGCCTTTTCCAAACTCAACCGGCCTGCAAGGTCCCAGTCCTGCCAAGGACGATCCACAGCCAGGGCAGGAAAGGGTTGCCTACCCTGAAGCTCCGACAAAAGCTGTTCCCATAAACCACGGTATCCGCGCGGGATCCTGAAAAGTCTCCTAGCAGTCCGAAACGATGCAAGAACATTGCGAGTGGCAAGGGTAGCATCCGCAATCGAAGTCACACCTAAACGGGCCATGCGGTTAAATCTCGGTCTGAGCTGATGTTTGTCTTCCCATGAAAGTAATCTCGATACTGCCAACAATTCCAGCTGAAAGGAGTTAGTCTGCAAGCGGTCCCCCACTGGATGCCAACAGGCCTTTGGAGCACCACTTTCCAAGAGCCGACCAAGTGCAGTAACAGAGAGGAAGAGGGACTGGAAAATCGAGCGTCAGCATTAAGGACATGCCACCAGGAGGCCCGAAGTCGTGTATTACCATGGCGTAGCCCGTTGTCCTCAAGAAAATAACGGGCTATGATGGTCCACGGGTGATGATCCACACACATGGCACGAAAAAGAGACCAACGAAGAGCCAGCATATGAGTTTTTGCATCCAAAATAGCTCCACCACCCATGCGTTTAGGGGTACATGTATGTGACCATGAAATCCACGAAACACTTGCCTGCAGTGAATCCTTCTTCCATAGCATGAAACGAATGGGATGAGTGAGAGCCTTCAAAGTAGTAGGCGTCCATGGCAACAATGGCAAGAAATACGTTAGCATTGGTAGCATAATTGTCTGAGCCACTTTGAGGCGGACATGGAATGGCCACGCTTGCGACTTCCAATACATAAACTTCGCCGCCAGTTTTTGTGAAATCCACTCTAGTAGGTCTTTTGGCCGTACATCCACCCCCAATGGGTATCCAAGATGCCTGACAATGGAGCCACGGGAAGCCACTTGGCCCTGCCAGCCTAATGACTGTAAATCAGGCTCCGTGCAACTGAGTATGGCTGATTTAAAGGCATTGATGCGAAGACCAGAGGCCTGACCAAAGAGCGTCCAAACATCTAATGCCTTTCGAATGTTGTCCCTGTCCGCCTGCAAAATCATAAAGGTGTCATCAGCTAGAGATTGGCTAATGAAGTGCTGCTTGCTGCCCCAAAGGAAGAGACAATCCTGCCAGCTGAGCAGAAGCCGCCATTGAGGATAACATTGAAAGGACCGGGTGAGTCGCGAGGGCAAAGAAGAGAGGACTCAAAGAGCAACCCTGTCTGACCGAGCGTGCAAGGACAAATGGCTCTGTAACCCCACCATTGAGCATGACTCTTGAAGAAGCCGCAGCACTAATGGTGTAGATCAATCGGGACATCCGAGTACCAAAACCCATAGCAGACATGAGATCTGCAATGAAAGACCAGTCCACATAGTCAAACGCCTTTTCCAAGTCCAATTGAATCAATACCACTTCCTGACTGGAGTGCCGCGCATAGTCAATAGCCATTTGCACATTTAAGATATTATGCAGAATGTTGCGGCCCTTAATGAAACCATATTGGAGAGGATGCACAATAGCTGGAAGGTGCTTGTGAAGCCGATTCGCCAGCACTTTGGAGAAGATTTTATACATCGAGCCCATCAAAGAAATTGGTCTCCAGTGTTGCAGCATTGACGGCGAAGGGACCTTTGGAATCAGTTTGATAAGGCCTTCTTTCCATGAGGAAGGCATGACCCCTGTTTCCCAAACCTGCTAAAACATGACCGCCAATGGCTTCACCAGCTGCGTGGCCGAGTTCTCAAAGAATTCATTGGTGAGACCATCCCAACCAGGACTTTTATCCTTAGGTAGGTGCAACAAAACATCCATAACCTCCTCCTCGCAAATATCCGCCTCCAAAGTGGCTTGCATATCAAGTGGAACCTGTTGGCGGACCAGATGATAGAAGACCAAGCGGGCATGCGTAACCTGGCTAGAAGGCGAGGGAGAAGATCCAAGAAGTTCCATAAAATAATTTCAGCACATAGTGACAATGGTCTGCGGATCAATGACCATGCGACCTTCCGAATCCTGGAGTCTAGTCATATTTTCGCGAGCAGGAGAAGCATGCAAGGCGCGAAAGAACTTATGAGATTGGCAGGCACTATCTTGCAATGTGTCAGTCAAGTTATGCAGCTTGGCCTGCTGATAAGATTTCAACTGAAACACTTGAATAAGATGGGCCAAACGCCTGTCCAATGACTGTAGAAAATCATCATCTGGGGTATCCACGAGCAACGAACGGACCAAAGCGAGTAAGCCCTTTGTTGCATGTCGACGTCGCTGACAAAGAGAGGCATGATGAATCCCATACTGTCGAGCAACCCGCTGCACATTAGAGAGCAGCCGTGCAAATGAAGCCAAGCCCTCAGAGGCGAAGTCCAATAAGAACCTCTCAATCAATTGCTGCATATAGCCCTGAAAAATGGGATGCTTCAAATAAGAGGAGTTGAAATGTAAAGGGAGCCTATCCAGCAACTGCATAAAAGGTGCAATAGGTTGTGCCCGCATCTCAAGCTGGAGGGGGAAATGGTCCGACAATGCATATTGCTGCAAGACCTTCATTTCCAGCATCTCGGGAAGAAAATCATCTCCCTGCATGATATACATTCGGTCTAACCGCGACCAAGTAGTTGCATATTGTGCGGAATGAAAAGTAAACCCTGAAAAAGAAGGGTGAAGCCACGACCAAAGATCTTGCTTAAGTACGCGCAAAGCAAAGGAATTCCACACCCGGCTTTCCGGCGTATCCATTACCGAATGCCCTGAAGTGGACTGAGAAGAGTCAACACACATATTGAAATCTCCCATCAAAAACCCCCTTCGGCCAAGTGACATCGAGCCCTGCAAAGTCGACCAAAGATCCCGTTGGGATGCGGGATCATTCGGAGCATAGAGGCCCAGCAACCATAAAATCTCTCCTTCAAATAAGACTTCGATTACCAAAAAGCGGCCCTGCACATCATTTTTAACAAGAACAGGCTGGTATTTCTCATGGACAATCATCAGCACGCCCGAATAGTGCGTAGCATGTGTCCCTGCATAAAACAGACGGAATCCATGACAATCCATAACTTTTCCTGCTTCACCGTGACTTTTGTGCTCAACTGCACACAATACATCCCACTGGTTCTCATGCAAGACAGTCCACATGGCATGTTGCTTATAACGAGAGCAAATGCCTCGCACATTCTACGTGGCTATCTTCATATATCTTCAAAATAAGGAAGTCAGGAACGAGGCGCCTGTTGCCTCGATTTCACCTTTTCCGCGAGAGCATCCAGGACACCCTCATCCAGAAAATCAGCCAATACTGCAAACGAATTCTGGTGACCTGCTTTAGAGGTAGAAGAAAAATCCACTGCCTTGGGAGCGGGGCGGGGATAACGCCGATCCCAGGGTGTAATCACATTACCTTTTGTATCAAACGCCAGCTTAGCAGGTGGGCCCTTGGGACCGTCTGTATAGACTTTCCTTGTAGACTGATTACGGGGGGCAGACGGGGCCATAGTACGCGCAACATGTTGTGAAGTGAACAATTCTTTCCTGCGCATATACGTGCGCACGGAATCCTGTGAAGCATTAGGCCCAGGATCCGCCAGGCCTGCATCCAACTTTTTGCCTTTTTTTTGACGTACCTCAATCCAATCAGTGCTACGGGAATCCAAACCCAGAACCTGTTGTTTGCCTTTATCCACGACATTAGGTGGCTGAAGGGCCTCTTGTGTCGGGGCATCAAGCACCATGTCATCCTTGGGCAGCACAACATGCGCATCCTCGGAAGACGGTTGTCTTTCGGGGCATTCGGCCATAAAATGCCCCAATTTACCACATGAAAAGCAGTGTCCTGCAAAGTTGCCCCATTTCAAGCGAAAATGCAAAGGATGCATGCCAGAACAATTGAGGCGAAGCCACGTAGGCCTTTTCCTGGCCGTGTCCACGGTTTCGATTCATAGCCCTGAGGCTTGGGGGAACCAGCACTGTTCCCACAACTGCCATTGCATCCTTCAACAATGGCCAATAGACCGCTGGACAATTTTCCACTTCCACCCACACCGGGCATTCTCGTTGAAGCAGACGCTGGAAGTCGCCCATAGGGCACCATGGTACAACATGGACCAGGCGGCGATCAAAGAATAATGGCAACTTGGACAGGAGCTCAGCTCGATGTGTTTCCGATTTCAATAGCACCTCATAAAAGCCGCGAGGTCCAAGGAAGATCTCCTCAACACACTCCCCTTGCAATAAATGGTACATCCACTGGCGAATATGTGAAAGCACTGGGATCCTGCCAGTGAAGAAAAGTATAACGGCATGGTCATAAAACACCGAAAAGGACCGCAAGACTGATTTCGGGTCCACCGTGGCTTCCAGCACATCATCAGTTCCTGTGTCAGAAAAAGTTTCATTATTATGCTGGACATAATCGCCAAGCAGAGTATTGGCAAAGTCCAACAAATGCTCCCAGTCAATCTCCTGCGAATCCACAGGATTAGAGGCAACCTGTGCATAGGAACGTTCCTGAGGACCCATTGGCTCGTCAGAAGTATGCTTGGAGCATTTGCCCGCAGGCGGCAGTTCAGAACCCGGAGGCATCTCCTCCGTGCACGGCACCATATCCTCCGGCTCCTCTATATCGGAATCAGGGCCAAGGGCTGCCACCGTCCGGTCTAGAAAATCCATATCCAGGCCAGCCATACTGCTGTCTTCTCTGTGAAGAAGCAAGTAGGAGCAGGCTGTGGCTAAGCCTGTGCTCTGTGACCACAGGCTTCAGATGGCAGGCGTCAGGCGAGCAGATAGGCACAGGCGGAGCAGGTGGCCACAGACGAATACAGGCAGGTGGGTCTTCAGGCACGCGGGCAGTCGTCAGGCCATCGCAAAGCAAGCACTCGTCATGCGCGCTTGTCAGGCAGGCAGTCGTTAGTCGTTGCGCGGGCAGTCGTCAGTCGTCAGGCGACAGTCAGGCGCACTTGTCAGGCGGCAGTCGTCTCTCTCTCTCTCTCTCTCTCTCTCTCTCTCGGGGTGTGTGAGCACGCGCGGGGCAAACAGTCTACCCTGCACGCTGGAGGAACAGGTGATAGGAGACTGAGAAGCCTGCTGGTGGCACATAGGTCCCGGCCCCACAGGAGCACAGGGGGCGCAAGATAGGTAGGAAGCGCTGGGCACAAACGATTAGGGTTTGGCTGTCGCTCTGCCTCGCTGATGATCTGTCTGGTGACCCCTGTGTGCAGTAGGGGCGGAATAGAGGGTGCACAGGCTAGCGGGTCAGGCACAAGTGATGCGATGGAGGACAGACGAGGTACCAGGGTGAGGTCGCAGGACAGTCGGCCCAGTCACAGACGACGACATCATCTCTCCTCTCTCTTTTTTTTCGTAAAAGGTAATTGTATTAATTACGAAAAATACAAGATTACTTGATTACAAGATAGTTGATGACACTAAGCCATCAAGTAAAAAAGTTCTCTCGCTCGCTCTCTCTCTTTCTGATTACAAGAGGCACGAGGGCCCTAGGCCAACGTGGGGAAAATCCCAGTAGTAATGCACTAAAAAGTTACACGAATCATGGCAACGACCCAGAGGCAATTGCCATATGCCAAGGAAGCAAATCCTCCCGAGGGAGCAAGTCGGCGTGTCGGATGAGATCTAACTGCCAGTGCAAGAGGCCTTTAAGCCTGGCAACATGGCGCGGTACATTAGAGGCCGAATCAAAGAGAAAAGCATTGCGCGTGGTCCAAATGTGCCAGCATCCCCAGTATCTGAAAAAGTGAAATAATATCTTCATATGCAACTGTGGCGCCACCACAGTGCGCCAAATGTGCGACAAGAGTAACCAGATATTCTTGGCGAGCCGGCAAGAAAGAAAACGATGTCGAGCCGACTCCGCCGTAGTGGTACAGAAGAAGCAATTGCCATTGGAGATGCGACGCTTGGCAAGGGCCGAGGCAAGAGGAAGACCACCAATCATTACCCGCCAAAGAAAGACCTTGCATTTGAAAGGTGCCTTATTCAGCCAGCCCTCCATCAGCGTTGTCTGCCACCATGTCAGCGATTTCCGCAGTCCCCAAACAGTATTAGCTTTGTCACCCAGCCATTGGCGATCCCGAATAAGAAGATGATAGACCTGATTAGTAGAGGCCTTTTCCAGACTCAACCGGCCTGCAAGGTCCCAGTCCTGCCAAGGGCGATCCACAGCCAGGGCAGGAAAGGGTTGCCTGCCTTGAAGCTCCGCCGAAAGCTTTCCCCATAAATCACGGTATCTGCGTGGGATCTTGAAAAGTCGCCTAGCAGTCCGAAAGGATACGAGGACATTGCGCGTGGCAAGGGTAGCATCCGCAACCGACGTCACACCTAAACGGGCCATGCGGTTAAATTGCAGTCTGAGCTGATGTTTATCTTCCCATGAAAGTAGTCTCGATACTGCCAACAATTCCAGCTGAAAGGAGTTCGTCTGCAAGCGGTCCTCTACCGGGTGCCAACGGGCCTTTTTGAGCACCACTTTCCAAGAGTCGACCAAGTGCAGTAACAAAGGGGAAGAGGAGCTGGAAAAACGGGAGTCAGCATTAAGGACATGCCACCAGGAGGCCCGAAGCCGGGTGTTACCATGGCGGAGCCCGCTGTCCTCAAGAAAATAACGGGCTATGATGGTCCAGGGGTGATGATCCACACACATGGCCCGAAAAAGGGATCAACAGAGAGCTAGCATATGATGTTCTGCATCCAAAAGAGCTCCACCACCCATGCGCTTAGGGGTACATGTATGTGACTATGAAATCCAAGAAATGCCTGCCTGCAGAGAATCCTTCTTCCATAGCATGAAACGGATGGGATGAGTGAGAGGCATCAAAGTAGTAGGCGTCCATGGCAACAATGGCAGGAAGTACGATAGCATTGGGAGCATAATTGACTGAGCCACTTTGAGGCGGATATGGAAGGGCCACGCTTGCGACTTCCAATACATAAACTTTGCCGCCAGTTTTTGTGAAATCCAGTCCAGCAGGTCCTTTGGCCGTACATCCACTCCCACTGGGTATCCAAGATGCCTGACAATAGAGCCACGGGAAACCACTTGGCCTTGCCAGCCTAATGACTGTAAATCAGGCTCCGTGCAACTGAGAATGGCGGACTTAAAGGCATTGATGCGAAGCCCAGAGGCTTGACCAAAAAGCGTCCAAACCTCTAATGCCTTGCGAATGTTGTCCCTGTCCGCCTGCAAAATCATAAAGGTGTCATCAGCCAAAGATTGGCTAATGAAGTGTTGGCCCAAAGGAAGAGACAGCCCTGCTAGCTGAGCCGAATCTGCCATGGAAGATAACATTGAAAGGACCGGGTGAGTCGCCAGGGCAAAGAAGAGCGGACTCAAAGGACAGCCCTGTCTGACTGAGCGTGCAAGGACAAAGGGCTCAGTAACCCCACCATTGAGCATAACTCTGGATGAAGCTGCAACACTAATGGTGTAGATCAATCGGGACATTCGGGTACCAAAGCCCATAGCAGACATGAGATCTGCAATGAAAAACCAGTCCACATAATCAAACGCATTTTCCAAGTCCAATTGAATTAATACCACTTCCTGGCCAGAGTGTCGCGCATAGTCAATAGCCATTTGCACATTTAAGATATTATGTAGAATGTTGCGGCCCTTAATGAAACCATATTGGAGAGGATGCACAATAACGGGAAGGTGCTTGTGAAGCCGATTCGCCAGCACTTTGGAGTAGATTTTATACATGGAGCCCATCAAAGAGATTGGTCTCCAGTGTTGCAGCTTTGACGGCGAAGGGACCTTTGGAATCAGTTTGATAAGGCCTTCTTTCCATGAGGAGGGCATGACCCCTGTTTCCCAAACCTGTTGAAACAATACCACCAATGGCTTCACCAACTGCGTGGCTGAGCTCTGAAAGAATTCGTTAGTGAGACCATCCCAGCTAGGACTTTTATCTGTCGGCAGGTGCAACAAAACATCCATGACCTCCTCCTCGCAAATATCCGCCTCCAAAGAGGCTTGCATATCCAATGGAACCTGCTGGCGGACCAGATGATAGAAGACCGAGCGGGCATGCGTAACCTGGCTGGAAGGCAAGGGAGAAGAACCAAGGAGTTCCATAAAATAATTTCTGCACATATTGACAATGGTCTGCGGATCAGTGACCATGCGACCCTCTGGATCCTAGAGTCTGGTCATATTGTCGCGAGCCGGAGACGCATGCAAGGCGCGAAAGAACTTATGAGACTGGCAGGCACTATCTTGCAATGTGTCAGTCAAGGTATGCAGCTTGGCCTGCTGATAAGATTTCAACTGAAATACTTGAAGAAGATGGGCCACACGCCGCTCCAATGACAGCAGAAAATCATCATCTGGGGAATCCAGGAGCAAGGAGCGGACCAAAGCCAGTAGCTTCTCTGCTGCAGATCGACGACGGCGACAAAGCGATGCATGATGGATTCCATACTGCCGAGCAACACGCCGTACATTAGAGAGCAACCGTGCAAATGAAGGCAAGCCCTCAGAGGCGAAGTCCAATAAGAACCTCTTGATCAATTGCTGCATATAGCCCTGAAAAATTGAATGCTTCAAATAAGAGGAGTTGAAACGTAACGGGAGCCTATCCAGCAACTGCATAAAAGGTGCAATAGATTGTGCCCGCATCTCCAGCTGAAGGGGGAAATGATCCGACAACGCATACTGCTGCAAGACCTTCATTTCCAGCATCTCGGGAAGAAAATCATCCCCCTGCATGATATACATTCTGTCCAGCCGCAACCAAGTAGTGGCATATTGTGCGGAATGAAAAGTAAACCCCGAAAAAGAAGGGTGAAGCCAGGACCAAAGATCCTGCTTAAGAACATGCAAAGCAAAGGAATTCCACACCCGGCTTTCTGGCGCATCCATTACCGAATGCGCTGAAGTGGACTGAGAAGAGTGAATACACATATTGAAATCTCCCATCAAAAGCCCCCTTCGGCCACGTGACATGGAGGCCTGCAAAGTGGACCAAAGATCCCGTCGGGATGCGGGATCATTCGGCGCATAGAGGCCCAATAACCATAAAATCTCTCCTTCAAATAAGACTTCGATAACCAGAAAGCGGCCCTGCACATCATTTTTAATAAGGACACGCTGATATTTCTCATGGATAATCATCAGCACGCCCGAATAGTGCGTAGCATGGGTGCCTGCATAAAACAGACGGAATCCATGACAATCCACAACTTTCCCTGCTTCACCGTGACTTTTGTGCTCAATTGCACACAATACATCCCACTGATTTTCATGCAAGACGGTCCACATGGCATGTTGCTTATGGCGAGAGCAAATGCCTCGCACATTCCATGTGGCTAGCTTCATATCTTTTCAAAAAAGAAAGTCAGGAACGAGGCACCTGTTGCCTCGATTTCACCTTTTCCGCGAGAGCATCCAGGACCCCCTCATCCAGAAAATCAGCCAATACTGCAAAAGAATTCTGGCGACCTGCTTTAGAGGTAGAGGGTAAATCCATTGCCTTGGGAGTGGGGCGGGGATAACGCCGATCCCAGGGAGTAATCACATTACCTTTGGTATCAAACGCCAGCTTAGCAGGAGGGCCTTTGGGACCATCAGTATAGACTTTCCTTGGAGCCTGATTACGGGGGGCAGACGGGGCCGCAGTGCGCGGAGCCTGCTGTGAAGTGACTATTTCTTTTCTGCGCGTATACGTGCACACGGAATCCTGGGAAACAGGAGGCCCAGGATCTGCCAGGCCTACATCCAACTTTTTACCTTTTTTGGGACGTGCCTCAATCCAGTCCATGCGACGGGAATCCAAACCCAGGACCGGTTGTTTGCCTTTATCCATGACTTCCTGGGGCGGAGCATCAAGCACCATGTCGTCCTTGGGCAGCACAACCTGCGCATCCTCCAAAGACGGTTGCCTTTCAGGGCATTCAGCCATGAAATGCCCCAATTTCCCACATGAAAAGCAGTGCCCCGCAAAGTTGCCCCATTTCAAGCGAAAATGCAAAGGATGCATGCCTGAACAACTGAGGCGAAGCCAGGCGGGCCTTTTCCTGGCCGTGTCCCATAACATGCATAAACGGTTCCGGTTCATTGCCTTGAGGCTTGGGGGAACCAGCACCGTGCCCACAACCGCCATCGCATCCTTCAACATTGGCCAATAGACCGCCGGACAATTTTCCACTTCCACCCACACCGGGCATTCTCGTTGAAGCAGACGCTGGAAGTCGGCCATGGGGCGCCATGGTACAACATGGACCAGGTGGCGATCAAAGAATAGTGGCAACTTGGATAGGAGCTCAGCTCGATGCATTTCCGATTTCAACAGCACCTCATAAAAGCCGCGAGGTCCAAGGAAGATCTCCTCAACACACTCCCCTTGCAATAAATGGTGCATCCACTGGCGAATATGCGACAGCACTGGGATCCTGCCAGTGAAGAAAAGGATAACTGCACGATCATAGAAGACCGAGAAGGATCTCAAGACTAATTTAGGGTCCACCGTAGCTTCCAACACATCATCCGTTCCCGCTTCAGAAAAAGATTCAGTATTATGCTGGACATAATCGCCAAGCAGAGTATTGGCAAAGTCTAGCAAATGCTCCCAGTCAATTTCCTGTGAATCCACAGGATCAGAGGCCACTTGCGCATAGGAACGTTCTTGAGAACCCATTGGGTCCTCAGAAGTATGCTTGGAGCGTTTGCCAGCAAGCGGCAGTTCAGAACCCGGCAGTTCAGAACCCGGAGGCAGCTCCTCCGTGCATGGCACCATATCCTCTGTCTCCTCTGCATCGGAATCAGGGCCAAGGGCTGCCACCGTCTGGTCGAGAAAATCCATATCCAGGCCAGCCATACTGCTGTCTTCTCGTTCGCGCTCTCTCTCTCGCTCTCGCTCTCTTTCTTTCCTGTACAGCGGCGCTGTCCAAGGACGGATTCCACAAACACAGCCAATGAAACCGGAGCTTTACCTGTCAGCCTGAGTCGTGGCCTGTCCCAAGAACGCGTGTGGCAGGGCGCAACCCTAACAGTGCAAGAGCTTGAGGGTGGAACACAGGTCTGGCAGTCGACGGCAGCGCGGGATAGTCGAGGGCGCAGGGCTGGGGCCTCGCCAGCAGAAACCCTAAACACAGAGGGCAAACGAGCAAAATGCTGGTGCAGAGCCCGCCGCTCAGGCGGGCGACAGCAGGGCGGGGGCCGCTGACGATGGGCCGACCAGCAGCGGGGCGGGGGACTCAGTCGCGCTCGACGGAACAGGGCGCCAGGGGCAGCCACGGCCGACGGAGCTTCAGGGGCGGGCGACAGGCGACAGGCGACGGGCAGCTGCAGGCGACGGGCAGCGGCAGGCGACGGGCGACGGGCGACGGGGAGCTGCAGGCGACAGGCGACGGGCAGCTGCAGGCGACGACGTGGAAGCAGACGCGTAGGTGCTGACGACGGTGAACCAGGCTATGGCGGCGCGACAGGCGACGCGATCTCGCTCTCCATCTCTCCCTCTCCTGTTCCACTCAGCTCTCTCTCTCTCTCTCTCTGTCTCTCTTTCCCCCCAAAAAAAACCCAATCATCTCTCCTCTCTCTCTCTCTCTCTCTCTCTCTCTACACACACACACTCTCTCTCTCTCTTTCTCTCTGTCTCTCTCTGTCTCTCTCTGTGTCTATATATATGTGTGTGTGTGTGTGGGTGTAACCTCTTATGGAAAGAAAGAAAAAAAAGGAGAGATTCATGCTTACTTTCTTATGACTTCTAAAATTATGGCAGAATTTTGTGTCTCACACAATGAAGCATCAAAAACTTTCAAGGAAGAATTGGGAAGCTTTTCTTTCTCCAAACATCACATTTTTCTCGAATTTCCAAAATAATTTGATCTTGTTCTTTTGCTGCCAAATGAGAAATACGACAATAGAAATGTCAGATGTTGAAAAAATATAAGTTCTATATATTGCTTACCATTCATGGTTAGGTTACCTTAGTAAAAGGATACAGTTTAACTCACCTGTCTGTCGAAGTTTTCTTTTCGCCACAATGCCTCTCTCTTTCACCTTCAATGCTGCATCATCACTCTCTTTTTCCACTGCAAAAAACCACCATAGCCATCCAGTAATTAGTCTCTTTGTTTATTTCTTGAATATTCTACATACATTTCAAATCATTCCATTGTACTTGGGTGAGTTTTTTGCTAGGAAGAAAAACCCATGCTTAGATGGTGACGTACAGAGAGTGAGGGCACCCAAGTTGGGCATCTGCCTTATAGATCCATTTACATATGAGTTGTTCAAAGAAATTCCAATCACTCTTGCAAGGAAGCCTTCTTATAGAGAATGAAAGTGTCTTTGCGATCATGGATTTAGAAGATCATTGGTACACATAGAGAGGCCGTTTACTTAGTAAGATCTCAACCATACTTTGATTCAAGGTGTCAAAGGAGAAGGACGTCTCTTACTCGTTTTCTTTCTTTTTGTGGCTAGGGCTATGAGCAACTTTTTGTTGGGCAAGGGGCTAGGAGGTTGATATCAAAGGCATATGACTGTCCATTTCTCTAGAAGACATCTTTAATGTGAATTGCATGGATGACATGGCCATAAACTCACAAAGGCACACCACTAATCTTTGAGATTTGCACCAGCTATGTAGGCCTTTTGTTAAACTGGACAGCCTTTATTTACTAGGATAGGTCTTTGGATTACGAGAAAACTCTTAGCCTTTTTTTTTCGAGAAAAGAAAATTCTATTATTGTATCCGCTCGGGAAAATGCATTGCAGGGAAAACTATAAGGGTTTTCCAAAAGAAAAAAATGTACAACAAAGGGAAAAGTCGTTTGTTTTTTTCGATAAAAGAAAATTCTGTTAATGATACCTCAAAGAAAATCCCCCAGAGGTAAAATACAGAGTGCAAGGAACTCTATAATTATAGCGTAGCTAAGTGCATCACAAATACAAATGTTGTGTGGACAACCAACCTGGTGGGTAATAATGCCAGACCATCTGAGCAGCTGTATTCTAGAAAGTGCTCGAGTCCTAGGTCTAACACCTCAAAGAAAATCCCCCTGAGGTAAAATACAGAGTGCAAGGAACTCTATAAATTATAGTGTAGGAAAGTGCATCACAAATACAAATGTTGTGTGAACAACCAATCTAGTGGGCAATAATGCCAAACCATCTGAGCAGCCGTATGGTAGAAAGTGCCCGAGTCATAGGTCTGAAGGGAGGCCTCTCTGCTAAAGAGGGGAAGTCTATTACAAGGCCTGAATAAATAACCAATTAGGAGGTTTCTAGCACTACAATATATGTGGTTGATAGTGAAAGAAGGTGCTAGAATCCTATGTCTTGAGAAAAGCATCTCTCCTCCTCCTCATAGTCTTCGAGCTGCCTTGTATTCTCTCCCATCTCCCCCATGAAGCACCTAACATTCTTCTGAAAGAGTGGTTGGCCTAGGAGGTATTTGGATTTGTACTCTGTTGTAGGAGGTGAAAGATTGACAAACAAAAGAAGCGAGAAGCAAAGAGAAGGAGAGACAACAAAGAAGAAGGGCTAGTGGATTTGGAGATTGGTGAGGGATCTTTGGACTTTAACTCAGGTTTATGCCTTGTTCCTCTCCCCTTCATTAGCGATATAGGATTCTTAACCCTAGGAGGCTCCAGTCCTTGCGGGTGGGGATCCTTCTAGACAAGGATCCCTCAACAATAGTGAAAGAGAAGTTCACTTAAGTTGAAAGAACTTGGAGTTTTCAACCCTTTGATATGCATCCCTAGAGAGAAAGGCAAATCACACTCTAGTATAGAGGAGGTAGATTGGCGAGAAGGTGGCTCTCTAGCCACATTAGTTGCAAAGACTTGAGCATTAGACTATGAGCCTCTTCTAGGGTAATATCAAAGATCTTGGATGGTGATGGTTTTGACAGGGGTGAAGTTTGTTGAGAACTTGAGAACAGGATCTCCATCAGGCTCTTCTTGGATAATGCATACATATCTTCTTATGCTTTAAGAACATCTTTTTACAAGATCCATCTGTTTTAGTATACATCAGCTTGTGAAGGAATGAGCTTATTCAGTTCATGATTAAGGCATCATGGCTTCAAAGAGATCCATTGGTCTTAAGAATAGATCACTCTATTGGATTTGTTGGTGGCATAAGTCACCAATAGATAAAAAGATAGGATTAATGGCATGCCTCAAGTCCATGATCAGATAGCAAATGGAAAATTAAATATGGTAAGAGTCTTAAAAGACACAAGAGGTAGGAGTACAAAGGCTTGTTGGAAGGTAAAAGAGATCTTTGGTTTGCTCTGGAGGGAGGATACCCTATATGATGAATTCATTTTTCTATGGAGGAAGAGCAATAGTTGCCAAGAGTTTTTCCCCTACATGTATCATTGGGCAGGAGATCTAGCATCATTCTAAGCATGCCATAATACTAGGAATCAACTCTTGTAAGTGGCAATGCCGCTCATATTAGTTTTTCTACGAGTAATTTGGCGTGGAAATCTTGTCCTAGTGCTCACAACAATTAAAAATATGTTGCACTTGTGAAAATCCCTATATCCACATGATGGGCCTTTGTCCATAGCCCAAGCTATTACATCAAGGTTACATATGAAAGTCTTAGTTGTACCATGGAAGATGACCTTAAGGGCTCTCCTCCATACATTGTTAGGATCTTTAGGTAAAATGAAAAATCCCTAGCTTGGTGGAAAGAAGGCGGCTACTAGATAGCTACACGAATAAATCTTGAGCATGCAAAAAGGGAATAGTAAGGTACGCTGTTTTTTTCTAACTCATTGCACCATTTGGGAATAAGAGACACAAGCACAAGCACCCTCACATCTTTTTCTAATATAAACTAGGGCTTTATATACTCGTTTTTCTCAAATAATTACCACGCCAAGGGAGAAGAAGCACAAAAAGCACCATCAATGGTACTACATGACATGAGGCTTGCTACAACTATATCTAGCAAAACTTAGATGCATGACCACTTGAGAGTTGCACATTTCTTTGAGCACACACTTTTTGCCATTACACGTTGGGATGATCATTCACTTGTTAAGAACCAAGGGGTGAGAGATAAGGAGGAGATAGGAGAGTGTCGAAGGAACCTGTTGTGGAGTGCAAATGCCTCCACAGTAAAGCCACTGTACCAAGGGACCATGTATATGACCCCCTTCGTGGACGCATATGGTGAACTGGTGAGTAACTTACGAGCTGTGTCTGTCAAGCTAAGCCGGACCATGAAGATCCCTCGGCCCATTAGGACCGCCTCCACGATCTGCGCTGTGCCGATGCGCAACGTGGAGTGAAGCCAGTCTCGAAGTTGGGCCCTGGATGGGGAATGTTCTACTACTTGACCATAAATTGCTGTTTCCATTAGCTCCAGCTCCTTAGCTTGGACGGCTAAGAGTTGCTCTCCTCAGAGAGGACGATGCGCAAGGTGTTTGATTGGGGAGCACTCACTGAGTGGGCCGGCGTCTGACCAGAGGTTTCCACTGCGCGTCCCTTCTGAGAGAACTACCAATCATGTCGCGGTGCTACCTGAGAGGGAAAAGTTGCTGCAGGTAGAGGGAGCAACTGGAGGGTGGCGGGATCAATGGCGAGGGGGGGCGGGGGGGAACGCTACTATTTTTGATACACCGTAGATGGATCTGAGGTTGCGGATGGAGGAAGTGCGCTGGGGGGCGGGGGGGGATCTGGAGCAGAGGGTGGCCTAGGGGGGGGGGGTTTTGCGAACTGTCGGGGCGGGGGTGGCAGTCTAGCCTAGGCGGACAAGGGGGGGGACAGCGAAATGTCGGGGTTGGGGGGGTAGTCACGCCTGGGCGGACAGGTGGAGGGAAACAACTAGGTGGAAGGGAAAAGGCTGGGGAGGGGGGGGGGGGAGGGGGGGGAAAACAGTCGTATTTGGGCGGACAGACCGGGTAAAAACTGCCAGGCGAGGGGGAAACGGTCAGGCAGGGCGGATAGACGGGGGGGGAAACGGCCCGCGATCTGTGGGGGGGGGGGGGCGCAATCAGACGCGGAGCGGGAGGGAATGAACAGGCGGAGCGAGGGGTGCGAACGAACTGGGGAACGGGCGCGATCAGATGGAGCGGGGGGGGGGGGGGGGGAAGCTTGCGACGTGACGGTGCTGAGCTGATAGCTGGTATAGTTGATTTGTGATGCTAACTTTGACTGCTACTTTAAAGAGAGATTTTTGCATAAACAATTCACAAGAGAGGTACTAGATATTAAGAAAAAGAAGAACACAAGATGACCTAAAAGCAACCGATATCAAAGAAGAATGATTGAAGCTTAGCTCACTTGGAGGCGACTTCATCAAGAAAATATATTCCTTGAAGAACTTATGGAGATCAAGGTGCTAAAATTTTTTCCATCTATTCCCATTGTGGTAGGAAAGGCAAAATATTTTTATTGAATAGAAGTCTTGCCTAAAGAATCTTATGAAAACTTTCATTCCTTGGAAAAGTTCCTTTTGTAGAAGAATTTTAGCCCATGATCATGATATATGAATGGTCCATCTACATTAGTTTAAAAGGAACAAAATCACCAAGAGACTTGAGGCACGATTTTGCAAAAGAACTTGTGAGTTACGCTATAGTGGTGCTGAAGAGCACTTAATTGAAACATTATGTATTTTTTTCTTTTACCATGTGTGGTGGCCTTTAACCTTTTGTAAAGGTCTAGAAGGATGAGATGAAGAAAGAAAAACAAAAGGAAAAAAAGAAGTAAAAGAAAAAAGACGAGGCATGGTTTTCTACATGAGATGGATGAGAGTTACATGTGTGCCATTTGGTAAATATGTAATAAGTAGAAAGAAGAGATGATTATAAAAACCTAGGCAACAAGGCGTTTGAGGGGGAGAAGAGACATCTTGATTTGATGGAAAAGGAGGTTCCATCAAAGCCTTGGGAGAATAAGAGATTGTTTATTTCTTTTTTGTATTATCTTGGCATCAACAAAGTTTGATTAGCAGAAAGGAGAGTACTTGCCCATGATTGGTGAGAGAAGAGTGATGTGATCATCTGTATATCATCCAAGGACACACTGAAATCAAGGCCAAGAGAGAGAGAAACGTGAAGCTATGACATCTCGGCCCTTGGTCTATGAGTGGGGAGGGGAAAAAGACTTGACAAGCAGTGCAAAATTCGAAGTAGGAGATGAAAGCCTAGCACATCCTAGCTCAAATCAAGGTCCTTAAGGTTTTTGGAGAATTTCTCCAAGGCTCGTGTGCATAAAAGGAAAATTTCCCCTATGATAAATTTGACTTTATAGAAGGTTCCAACTCAGAGCCAAGTAATTCCTTTATGTTGTTATTTTCATGTATCTTGATCTTGCCTAGAAGAACTCATAGTTTTTATTTTAAAAACTATTGATTCTTGATTTAAGGGTGAAGCATGTGGTTTGACTTTGTATACAGTCAGGTTCATCCTCTCAGAGTGCAAAAATTCAACCATCATAAGGGTTTGTGTGGATCCTCTGAAATCTAAAGATTTCTCGGATTTTTTTGCTAGCATTCCAAAGTCCTTATCTCACGCTAATAAATACTCAATGAGTATTTTAACTTGTGGTCTTTTGAATGTGATGACCTATTAATTAGTTTGAGATTTTTTAAAGGTTGGAAGGTTCAAAATTTTTCAAAGCAATTCATGTGTGCCTCAAAATACACTAAATTGAATGAAGTTTTTTTAAAGGTAAAGTCATCTTGCATCAGATATATGACTTTCTTATGAGGAAACTCTTGAGTTTCTTGAGTCATCCAAGTTGGTGCCTCTTCCAAAAATTTAAGAAATTTCTCGGTGGTGTCAAAAAAATCATAATGCTGGTTGTTTAATATCAAGGGTTTTGAGTATCATGTTTTCTTTGTTTCATAAATCTAGTGTCTTGAAAAGAAGAAAGAAGTTTACCCACTTCAAGAAAAGAAAGTTTTTAACACCTTCAAACTCTTTGAAAGCTCTTTCATGTATTTATTGGATGATTGGCACACTATATATTTTGAGAAGTGTTTCTTGGGGTCCTTTCTAGTGGAGAAATGTTGTTTTGAGTCTGAATTGTTTGTTGAGAGAAGGTTAAGGCATTTGATTGCTAGATTCTGTGTGTGAGTTGTATGAGAGAATGAGGTGAAGGTTGAGCACTGAGCTACAAGAGGCTAGGGAGTTTGAAAGTTTCGAGAAATATCTTCCTTAATTGAACCCTAGGTCGAACATTGACTCCACTTACCAACCCTCCTTTTGTTTCATGTTGGGCCCTGGGTGTGGTGTCCTCATCTCATCTAAAACCCAACAACCACTTGGCCTTGAGGCGGTCCCAAGGCGAGACCTTTGAGTCTCCTCTAGCTCTTCACATTTTGCGCATGATGCAGGTGTTAAATAGATATGGAGCAATGAAGCTGCTGTATACCAGAGCACAAGTGTGTACAACTACATGAGCTATGGGCAACCAGTAGAGTGCTCTTAGACTCTCTCTCCAACAGGATGTAGTGTGCATGAATGATGACACAACAATGATGATACAACAATGATGAACATAGAGGAGAGGTGGCCTCTAATAGGCTGAAATAGAGCAATAAATGGATTAGGTCATGCAGCAATAAATAGGGAGATAAATGTAGGTTGGCCATGCTGAAATGAGCTACCCTTTGAAGTTTCCACAGGTTGGACATGCACCCACCAAATGTTGGACCATTGAAGTTCTTGCACAACCCATGAAACTATGCTAATACCCCCTCTCACATCATGTATGACAAGTACAATGAAATATATAGTGACGAAAGATCCACCATAGTACATACAACAATGACAATCAAATAGGACCATGGATACCCAAGCAAAGGGTAACCAAGCCACCACCAAGGTGCCTCAGAAGGACACTGAGTCCATGTTGATCGTACCAATCCTTGACCATAAAGTAGAAATAGTTGAATCTGGATTCTTGTCACGAATCACCTCCATGAAAAGCACATCATGACCATGGGTTCTTCGCCTAGACCAGCAAAGCGTTCCCTTCTGTGGAAGAGACTAGGAGCAAAGGCTACTCTCTGTCTCACCTCCCATCATAAACCTAAAAGGCAAACCAACTCCATGATTTAAATCTGCTAGACCTCATTGGTGTATGTAGAAAGCCATGCTTAATGTCCACCACAGCCTCATCTAGATGAGGCTAGCATGCCCTACCTCCACCAATTGTTCACACTCCCTCTTTGGCATTGGAGAGTTGTGAGGGATGATGGCACCACTAGGGCTAGAAGAACGATTTCAGGGTCATCATGGCCTTCACTATATGACAGAGGGTAGCCTTTGCTCCTAGTCTCTTTCCACAGAAGGGCTAGAAGAACCGATTTCAGGGTCATCATGGCCTTCATACTCCTGTGTGTATGACCATGCATCCTCGCTCTTTTGCAAGGATGCCTCATGTAAACCTAGCTGGGGTGCATGTAAGAGCTGCCTGGATGAAGGAATGGTGGATAATCTCCAACCAGCTGGTAAGCTAGATATGGCACCTTGAGGCCATTACTTTGTCCCTGAGAGTGAGCCCTGTATGGGAAGCAAAGCAGATAGGTAGGAATGCATCAGCTGAGGGTGTGCAGGGAGTTGCACTGGAGTTTCTTTGATGAATATAGATGATTGGCTGCTGTCTTGTTAGTCTCGCCTGCTTCTTCAGTTTGTTGGGCTGGTGTCTCTTGAGCTACTTGAGTGTCCAAAACCTTTTGGGCTGATCCCAATGCCGAAGGGAAAGGGAAAATCAAGGAGGAAAAGAAGGGAGAGGCTTGGGAGAAGTGGGGCTGCAAGGGGTCAGAGGCATGCTGCCATCAGAGAATTCAGGAAAAGGGGGGGGTGAAGATGCAAAGTAAGTTGAGAAAGGTAGAGGCAGCTGAAAGAGACTGCAGGGGTGGGAAGCAGGTCTGAGGAACAAGTGATGCAGAATGGATGAACAAATGAAGGCTGGCAGAGGTGGCATAGGCAGTGGACATGTGGCACAAGGTTGTGGGAAGGTGGCCCAAGCATTTGGGGGGAGGGCAGTGCACTGGACACCACCACATCTTTTGGAAGGAGGCAAGAAGCAGGAGGGATGCATGTGAACATAATGAGGATGAAACAATTGAAATCCTTTTGGAAAGTAAGGGACGTTGATAAACAACTGCTATCATAGGCCAGCTTTGAATGAGTCAAAGCAATAAGGTTCGATAAAATAGACACAGGCAACCAACTCCATGGCCGGATGCCCTTCTGCACCAAAAAAGAATATAACAGCTCCAAATATTTTCAAATAACAAAGCTATGCTCCCCCTTCTCCATTTTTTTGGTTTTTTAATGATTCAATTGGAAATGTTGTTGTAATATAAGGAACTAACTTGATTTCTTACAGAGCCTGGCCTCAAAGACATATTGCTGGTACAAACTTGATGCTTGTTGCTGACATTTCAGGTTCCTCTGTTGAAGTATCTCCAACTTCCTTTGCAACTGCTCTAGATGGATACTTTTTTCCTCAATCCTTTTGTCATGTAAAATTTTTATGTGCTCCAGCCTGGCGCATGATCATTACTCTTGGCTTAAAAGCATGAATTTCATAATTCAAGTTTACAGCAGGAAATTTTCAATTGCTTCGGTTATGGTAAAACTTTACAAGTACAATACAAAATCTTGGCCATAGGCTGTCAGAAGTCATCACAATTGACTAGGCACTTACAGAACCTAAGTAAGCCTATTATTGAAATGAATGGTCAGCTTCCAATGATTATGTGAGGTTTTGAGAGTTTTTTCTTGAGTCAAAAAATCATTTTCTTCAAAGTATATAGAGAACCAGCTTATGAATCAGGTACCTGCTCTCTAAAGCTGAGCTCTCAGTTGCATTAGTCATATCCTCTCCATTCTTTATGACCGTTTGAAGAGCTGCCAAAATGTCAGGTGATTAGTTTCACAAGGGGCATATTTGTCTCCATTTTTTATGACCATTTGAAGAGCAGCCAAAATGCTACATCATTAATTTCATGAGAGGCATATTTGTCTTGAAGCATCATAATGTTAAAAGAATAAATATGCATAAGAAAAGTTCAAGCACCATGACAAGAGGCCTTTATATGGTGTGTTATGTGTAGGATGAGAGAGTCACCGTATTTTGGCATAAATAGAGTACGCAATTGAGAAATGGGTAAAATACAAGTTAGTGTGGAGTCTCAAGGATGACGATATTTTATGTCATGTCTCAAGTTGGTGTTTACTTTCATTTGTTGTGCGATCTCTTTCACAATTTCTACAGAACGATTTTGAAGGAGGTTATGGTCCATAAGAACCTGTCCATCTCAAAAAGGTATAAGTTCCATGAATGTGGATGAGAATCCCTAGAGATTCTGACAGGGAGGGATCAGTTTTTAGCAACAAAGATGGATAATCAATACACACATCCCTAAAACTATGGATGAAACAACATAGTGAAGTAACATCGTAATAAAAAACACCTTCTATGAGCGCTGTAATCTGCACTACTAAAGGGCTTTGAATATTCAGAGGTAACATGAATGCCTTATAATATATAGTTTGGAATGTATGGAATCACAAGATGGACAAACATGAAGCAAGGAAAGTTGACTTAAAGTAGTTGGGGTGAGACAGCCAACAGCCCCCTCTTTCCCTAGGGGAACCTAGTGCAGCCCGCATGGGATTCCAGCACTTTCTTCCTTCTCTAGGTGCACATGGTCTCACATTAAAGGCCTCCTGGTTGGTTATTCATTCATGATTTGTAGTAGACTTCCCCTTGTTACATAAATTTTTTGATATGGAAATCCCTTACATGGCTGATTTGTATTTTACATTTTTCCTAGGAAATGTTTTCCAGGGACTCTTATTGATAGAATTTTTTCTCTTCTCTGAAAAACAAAAAAAACCTTGAAGAGGTAAATTACAAAGTTAGAGCATGTGACCCAGATTCGAGGATGCAAACCTTTCTTAGATGGTTGAGAGAGATTTAGACGAGGTGCCTCTAGAGAAGAGGGAGGGAAAAGAGAGGGCAGCTAGAGCTTCTCTTGCAGCTTTTTAGCGAGAGGAGAGATGCCCTAGATGTAGATGGGTGCAGGCTGCCAAAGCAGAGATAGATGCAATGGATGAAGCTATATTGGAGCACGTGTATCATGCTCCAGCATCCTTTGGATCCAGGCAGAGGATAGGGTGAACAGGGATCTTTCTGTATTATGGGACCCAGACACTTTAGACAGAGAGTTAAGAGAGTTGGGAGAGTATATGGTTCTATAGCCAGGCCAGGGATCCAAGAGGTTGGATAGGGAGGGTTCCAAGAGTTAAGAGAGTCAAGAGAGTAGATGGTTCTATAGCCAGGCCAGGGTTCCAAGAGGTTGGATAGGTGGCTAAAGATTATTACATGAAATTTCTTGGATCTATGACCAAACACCTAGACTATGAGAGAGAGTGACAATTTGGTGGAGCATGAGGACAGTTGTCACTGACAGTACGAGCCAACATTTGATGACACCTTTCATAGAGATAGACCATGCAAAAGCCTTGGTGGCCTTGCCTTCTGGCAGAGTAGTGAAGGAGATAGGTTGCTTAGGTTGTCCGTATGCAACATGTCTAGTAGCCACTAGGGCAGACGGAGCAAATGGTGTAGCAGTAGGAGGCACAGCTCCACTGGATTGCCAGTTAGAGTGGAGGCAATTGCAACAGTCTATGGTGGTTTTCTAGGAGGAAGACCTTGGGCCTTAGTACAACACTCCTCATCCACATGGCTTGACCTTTGACAGTGTGTGCAAAACCTATTATTCTTAGGAATATGCTGCCAAAGGGGTCGTGTTTCTTTGGTTCTATCCGAGGAAGTGGTGTCATCCTTGGTTTGGCTTGCCTTTGCATCTTGCCAGTTCTTGCCACCATTGGTGGATTTCTTCCCAAAGAAGAGGCAGTCAACCCTTGCTTCTTTGAATGGATGTGTGTGGAGGACTTCTTGTAGACGTGATCATGCAGTCTCCCATAACACAAGAAGTGACACTCAAACTCATAGAAGGTTGGTAATCTAGGTAGTGAGATAATGTGCTAGATAAAATGGAAGTATTTGTCAGGCAACTTGTTCAAGAAGAATGTGACCTGATGGTGATTTGACTTTGGAGAGCTAGTAGTGGGAAACTCAGTTAGTGAATGTCGATACTTGGTTAACTTGATTGTCAGATCATCCCCTTCCTTATTAATGAAAAACTCTTTGAGCTCAAAATCAAGATTGATACGTCGAGTGCGATCTTGTGCCACATAGCGGTCAAGGGGATGACTCCAACGCTCAGACGCAAGGGGAAAATGTTGTAATTGAGAGTGGAAGAAAGCAATCCCTATATTAACTTAACATTGGCTATGGCATTGTGGACTCTCCATTGACGGATGTGATCAAAGTGAGATAATCGAGGGTTTATTCCCGAAGTCCCTGAGATTCAAGAACTTGTTGCATGAAGTTCGACCAAGTGGTGAAATTCAACCCCTTAAAATGAGTCTTATCTATGAAGGCATTTTTGGCCGTTGCAACAGGAGTGGTAGTGCTAGGAGATAGAGAAGGTGTCATTGGGGTAGGGTGAATACGTGGGATAGCGTGGGGAAACGGAGTACACTTGGGAAGGACTGCGTAGGGGCATGGTAATTGCCTGAGAAGTCCATGGTAGAGGGATACGTACACGGGTAGCAGAGGATGGAAATCCCTACGTAGGAGTAACCCAAGGGATGTGTGACAACAATCCATAAGCACAGGAGGGATATCCTTGCATCTAAAAGGTTATGTGGAGGGTTTGTGAGTATCCTGGGGTAGTGAGGGGGATGACCATCACAACCATCCTATAGTGGAAGGATGTGATAAAGTGAGGGTATGTGGAAGGTATAGTGTTAAAGGGTAGCATTCTTCCTAACGATGCACCAAGAGGTGGAGTGAATGGAGGGTAGGTAGATCGTGGGATGGAGAAAGAGAAAGTGTTAGGAGCAGAGATGAAAGGAATGTAATTCCAGATTTGGAATGAAGATATGAGTAGATCAGAATATGAAGAAGATAGTGTTGGGACGGGAGAAGTGTGGTTTACTTGCTCAAATGAAACAAATGGTAGAGATATACCTAATGAAGGGAATCTATTTCAAGAGCCTCCTCTAATAAAGTTAACATGCTAAAAATCAACCGGATCTTGCACAACAAAGGAAGAAATAGGAGAGGGTTTTGACTCATACGACTCAAAAGGATTATATGAACTTGACATAAGGCCTAGCTGAGATAAAGGAGATGGATCATTAGATGTGCCAAATGTCGGGGTTCCTCTAAGATCAGGGAAATGGCCAGTCTCACCGATTGGTCCAAAGGGAGTGGTAGCACTCGTTGGAGAAGTATTAACCGAATTGTACGTGATGTGCAAATACTCCTCAAACTCTTTGTCTGTAAGATGACCAAAATATAAGAAGAAGATGGTAAAGGTGAAGGTGTGTCTACCTCCTCGAGACCATAATGCCTTCTCAGATCCTCCATTATCAGAGCCTCCAATGATGAAGAAGCCTGACAAGGGATCATAGGATCCTTAGAAGAAAGTGCCTTAGACATTATGAGTCAAAATTGAGTCGTGTGTGAGTCTTGCACAAAGACTAGCCTCCACAATCATCATAGGATACTCTTTAGAAGAGCACTAGCTTTGATACCATGTGAAGATATGCTAGGGTTTGCACTGAGAAAACATAGCATGTATGACTAAGACTGAAACACAAAGACTCAAATAGAGACGAGCAAAACTCAAATCCTAAATGCAAAATGCAAAAAATCAAAACTCAAACACAAAGACAAACATAGAGAGAAAAAACTTTAAAGTGAATGAATGCTGTAAATGAATGTAAGAGGATACAGAATGCCTAAGGGTCTAAGCAATGTAATGTTAGAGAGTGATGTCCACTGGAGGCGGATTCCAAGTGCACTGACCACCAATTGGATTGTCGGAGTGCAAGAAACATCAAACATTGATCGCCAAAGTATGAGGGAATTGAGGTGACAACAAGAGAGGTATTTACTGATGTAGATGGCCTACTGGATAGCAAAAATGCAAGTATTGCAACAATCGCCTTGTGGGAGAGATGGCACCAGCTTGTTGCTTGGCACCAAATGTTGAAAATGCAGGCTGATCAAGTGCTATGATGATGCAGCAGATGGAGACCTCCAAACATCAAGGCAATGGCTGAAAACAGGCCGTGTAGGGCTGGATAGTGATGGGCTGCAGTTTGTGATGGCTGGACAGTAGATAGTAGGTGGCTGATGGCTGAAATCTGCAAGGTAGAGTGAGAAACCTGCGCCAAAGGATCAGGTTGAATGGTGGGCATCTCGTCTATTTATAGATATTGAAGGGTGCACCAAAAAATTAGGGTTTTGGGGGACTAGTGAAACTCTCCTAAACCATGCACCAATTTGTGCTTTTCATTAATTAAGCATGTTTTGGGGCTGTTTAGAAATGCTAATCAGCTGTAAAGCGTGTTATAGCTCAACTTGAGGTGCATCCATGCTATAGACCTATAGGATGTCTCGATTGTAGAGGTGCTCTCTAGGATTTAGATAGAGATTGCTTACACTCTCCTTGGGACGCAGACTACATGGTAACTCAAAGCATGAGGAGGAAATATGCTTTCCAAGGACGCGGGATTTAGACACTTTCTTCCATCTTGAGTCACACATGGTTTGGCATCTTAGATTACTTGGCTAGCTTTTTATCCAGCCCTTATATCAGATTTCGTGCAGCATTTGGATGTCATTATTTCAAAGTCATATACAATATTCTTATTGTATTACTTTTACCTCAGGTTCATTTTTCGGGCTGCTCATTATTATCGAATTTTCTATTGTTTGGGAAACCCGGGAGGGGGGGGGGGGAAACGTTATGGAGACTATCATAGAAAGAGTACCCATAGAGTGGAGAATCGCTACAAACTAGGCTGGTTTCTTTACTACAGGAAATATTCTTCTTGCAGTGGTCACGAGGACTAGTTGAGAAAAAAACACATACAATTACATCTGCACTAAAATATGTGACATGTCCTATTCAAACAAGTCATTATTTCTTTTCAGTTTGCTTGGTTATGGCATTTGTAAATTATACAAGCAAACCAGGTGAAATCCATGTCTTTGAGTTCAAAAATTCTGTTGTAACAAAAATTGTCACCATGAAGATAATTTTGTTGTACCAAAAAAATGTCAACACAGAAAATTTTGTACTCTTTTTGTGATTGATACAATTACCCATTACAAAAGAAAATGAATGCTATGCTAATTGGTACTCTGTTATATAAAGTGGTAGCACCTTTGGTGTTTCGAAGAAGCTGTATGAAACTGATTTTTTCATACAAAATCTTTTCTAGCATTTGGAGTCTTTCAATGTCCCATTGCACTTCATAGATGCCCTTTTTGAAATCCTTCATTCCAGTCAAAATCTTTACCTGGAGAATTGATCAATGGTCACTGTGCATATCAAAGTTCTTACGAATGACTCAAAATTTAGCTTGTCTAACTAAAGATACAGCGGCCATAGATGCCTAAAGAAGTACGAATTGTATGACAGCATGGAATTATCATATGGATTGGCACTACAAACCACTGGATGGTTAGCCCTCTTATTAGACATTTTATTTGCTTGTGAGCTTCTTAACAGTGCCATATCTTGACCTCAAGAAGGGAGGTCTTAGCATACGAGGTACGATGGGGAGAGAGGAGGACAAAGATGCTCTTGCAATAGCAAGAGGGAGATATAAAGGAGGGAATCTAAGAAGAGAAAGAGATGGAGAGAGTTTGAGAAGGTAGCAAGAGGGAGATATAAAGGAGGGAATCTAAGAAGAGAAAGAGATGGAAAGAGTTTGAGAAGGTAGCCAGCTCTTGGCCAGATGGAGACCACTGAGAGATTTGTTAGCAGCTGCCCATGTAGCAATCAGACAACAGCACAACATGGAGATTTCTCACTCTCCATCTCTGATAGTGGATTCATACATGTAGGACGTGATAATATTTGTGACAGGCAATTCAGTAGGAGGACTGCATTACAGAGGATGTCCTTAGCAGAGGAGATGTTTGGAGTTGGGAGGAGGATTCTAGAGTTAGTTTTGTTATTCTCAAGATGAGCGAGGACCTATAATTGTTATGCACAGTCACCACGTTAAAATCCTCTCCAAAAAGAGATACTAATTGAAAGTCAGGTGGTGGTACAAAGCTTAGTTTCCCTCACATGTAGAGGCCCTCTGGGTCAGTCCATTGCATAACACAATGGGAGAAGACAGAGCTAGGCAGAGGTGGAGCCTCCCTCGTCGGCCAGGATCAGTTAGAGGACATGTTATTTCTCTCATGAATAGTCATAGGACTCGGTGTGCCAAGGGAGTATTCTGCTGACAATATCTTCACAAAGCTCTGGTTGGAGTGTCTACTAATGTTTGGTTTTCTTAACAAGCAACATCTCCCTACCGATCATATAGACTGCAGCTGAAAGGTGTAACTAGGAGAAAGCCACACTTTTTGGGCTCCAATAATTGGGGCTGCAAAGATTAGGTCAAACATTGGAATTACTGTGGTCATTGCAATTAGTAGAGATAGGACATTCGCTTTTATGGTTGAGGAGGATGACCACCTCCACTGCGAGGGCTTTGATAAGACAATGTTCATTGGATGCTCCAGACAGAGGATTAGAGTAGTGGTGCACTTTGAGAGGAAGTGGCACTTTGGCCTAGAGCCAGCCATTTGATTTGTAGATGGATGGGGATATTAGGTAGAGGACGTCTTAATAGATATTACAGTGGAATCCAGGAGAGCAGGTGCGGAGGGACCTGTTCCTTGATATGCCATGTGACATGGCCTTCTTTGGCAATACAATTAGGATGGGGAGGAGGATACAGGAGAGCAGGATTAGAGCACAGCCAGCAGCCACCTCCTATTGGCATGGAGAGGGAACCGTAGATGAGATCTTATATGACTTTTGGAGGAGGCTACATGACAGCTTTAGGTCTAGGAAGATATTTGTCATCCTATTGCTTGTAGCTCATAGGAGCTTAGCGGCTGGCACTTGGCTTGGATATTGCAGGGACCTAGTGGCAGTGGGGGCTTGGTTTTGGGCAGCATCATACTCCTGTGCTCTAGATGCAAGGCAGCATAGGAGACCTAGAGACATAGCCTATGGTAATTGAAGGAGGGCTCTTTGGACAGTGTTCAGAGGCACTCAAGGGTAGATGATAACAGATTGGGAGCATTGCCTGGGTCACTGACAGGGGATGTATGCGTGCCTATACAGGGGGGCATCTGTTACTTTATTTCGAACCATGATCTGAGGGTGATTCAGGCTCCTGACTTTTTAGGAACTTAGTTAATAACATGACACAGCCACAGATGGAGCTGATTGCTAGTATTAGATCATGATACATTTGGAATGCCATGTGCAAAAAGGGCATAGACCATCACACTATCTCTGGCTCAAATGGCTCAAAACTTCTCTTGCGTATCTGGACAGATATTAATAATCTTAATCAGAACAAAATGGGATTGAATAAAACGTTGCAACAGACACAAAGGTTGCAACAACATAACAGCATTCTTTTGAATATGAGAGATTTAGTGCAAGTAGAGAAAAACACACAAAGTACGTGAAATTTGGAATCTTGCAGGGGTCCTATAAGGTTGCTCCATCTCCCCTAAAAGATGGTGTCATCGTGAATTTTTGGCAAAAAAAACTCACAATTTGGCTTTTGAGGAGTACATTCTAATTGTCAAAGGTCCCTTTTTGACTTTTTTTGGGGTGGGTTGGTTTTTTTTTTTGGGTTGTTGGGGGAGAGGAGAGGAGGGGGTGGGGGGTGTGTGTTCCAAGGGAAACTAGTTGGTTTCGCAGTTCCATCTGCTGAAAAGTGAAACCTGTTGCAACCAAAGTTGTTACTGTTGAGCATGAGGCTAGACCAGACTACTGATATAATTAATCACCTTTAGGTTAGCTTCTCTTAAAATCACGTCATTGAATTCTTCGATCAATGTCTTGGGAAGTAACGCAGCATCTTTATAATCTCCAGCTAGAGGATTCAGCTCAATCTCTATAAGTCCTTGTTTTATATGCAAAATAAGTGCTAGGTTCCTCCTTTTCTTCTCTCTTTTTTCCCGAAACTCTAAAATGTAAAAGAAAACCAGTTTCAATCAGATTATATTTGACAGCATATAGATAAATTAGAGTCCACATCTTTTTTCATGTTTCTTAATACCATAAATATCAGATTGGATGACTTGAAGAAGGTATGAAGAGACTGAGGTACTTATTAATAGAAACTTCTTTTGTTTTGGAAAATACATGAAAGCTTAACTAGGTAAAAAGAAATAACACCCACTAGAGTTGAAATGACTTATGAGAACAAAAATGATGAGTCAACCAATCCATGGTATATCTCATCATGGACTAGAAAAAAAGAAAAGGAAAAGTTAAATTGAAGGGGTTTCTACAGTTAAAATAGAAGTTAAGGTTGCAGTCCATAATGTGACCTATACTTCAAAATTTCCAAATATGTATGTTACATGCAATGTAGCTGAGAATTCTTGTCCTCTATCTGTTTGTATTGTTAATGGATTGTTTTGTGTTTTGGGAGTTGGGTATGCACGACTCGGTCATGCAAACGCAATCACAAGACCAAACCCTTAAGCCTCTGGCTTCGTTAGACTATGCTGCTTGTTTCCACTCCCTTCAGTTGATAGCTCCGGGAAGACCAGCATTACATTGGCGAGGATAGGCATCAAGCACCCCATTTAGGCACCCAGGCAACTTAGGACCCGAGAAAGGATCATCCTAACCTTCAGTTGGTAAAACACCCCACCCTGACAGGTTACCGCAAAGGGAGTGCCCTCTAGATACGCCACCTATGAAGCCACCTAGGTCAAACAACCAAATAAATTACTAGAAGATGTGCTTGCTGAACTCTTTGTCAGTGGCTTGGAAATAAACATGCAGTTCCAAGCGAGGATGAGAAACCCTAAGTCACTAAAGGAGGCAAAGGTTCAAGTAGATGATTATGAGAGATACATTCAGAGGTGTTGGGAGAGTTGTTGGAGTTTTTTTGTACCCTTGAAATTCATAAGGATTGACAACATTTGTTGAATGTTAGTCATGATAGAGGTGCAAATGAGAGGCGCTAGACCCCTAGACTAATGGTAACTTGTTTTGGTGAAGCTAACCATGTGGTGATATCGCAAGATCTAAGCTCTTCGGCACATGATAGTCATGCCTTTGGGGTATTATCGTCATCTCCCTTACTGGATTGAGATATGACAAGCATGAAGCCTCCAAACTGACTGTTGCTGCTGCTGCCTTGACACTGTCATGCTTGCAAGCACGCAAGAGCTGCCTCCACTTACACCCTTTCTCTTGCTGACCTTTAAAGTGCATCCTCTTTTTTCAAGAAAAACCTATTAATAACACCTTGGAAAGAGCCCCTAAGGGATAGAATAAAGTAAACAATGGGCCTTGTCAGGGACTGCTAAGTACTTCATAAATGCAAGGCCTCGATAGACAACATGTGTGGTGGGTGGTAATGCTAAACCATATGTGACTTAAGGTGGAAGAAGCTGCTAGAGATCCATTCCCGCATAAAAGCATCTCCCCTCCTCATACGTTCACAATCACCCTGCAATCTCTCCTCATACATTCACAGTCACCTTGCAATCCCTCCCATCTCCTACAGTAGATTGATGGCATTGCTACACCTCATGGTTTAAATGGACCAAATAATAATGCTAGCAATCAGATCCCATTTGCTGCTATGCCCATTGTGTCAAAATGATTGAGTGACCAGAGAGATAGTAGGGTTTGTGGGGGAAAACACAGAGAGTGTACGACAAACATTGAGAGAGAAAAGAAACTCAAAAAGATGAATCATGCTAATGAAGTGAAATCTGATACAAGGGTGCTGTAGCACGAAGGATGCCCTGGAGTGCAAGAAGATTGCCGAAGAAGCCTCTAAGTTTGCAAACGTAGGATGAGGAGGTGTTGCCTAGAGTAGGGAGACTGCTGTCAAAGGGTGAGACGCCTCTGAATCTGCAAACGCAGGGATGAAGAGTGGTACCTATGAGTAGGGTGACAGCCGATGAAGCCTCCGTCTGCAAATGTAAGGCTGAAGAGCTAACACCAGCTATTGGGAGTGATGCCAGGTGGTGAGGATGAGCCAAATGCTGAAAATGCAGATGAAGATAGTTTCTGGGAGTGAAAAACCAACTGTGGAGTGACGCCTGATGTCTGAAGAAGCAGCCAGGAACCAAAACGCAAGGTGCAATTGCCTCTGATGATGATGGATACTGACGCCTATGATGGAGGAAGGCCGCTGGCTGTAGAAGAACTCCACCAAGTTGCCAAACGCAATGTGATGGTTGACGCTGGATGGGTGGATGAAGTCACCAGTTGGAGAAGACTAATGCCAAGATGATGGAGCTACTGCCAACTATGGAGGTAAAGCGCCAGTAGAAGATGAGGTAGGCTACCACCAAAACGCAGATCGAAAGATGGAGGAGACTCGGGCCTGATGATAGGGAGAGCTGGTGGAAGGAGAGAGTGTTAGAAGACTAACGGAGAGAGAGTGGGAGTGACAGACTGAAGGATCAGCAATAAACAAATGAGTGACAGAGATAGCCTATAAATAGGCAAGAGACTATCTAGGGTGGCGCTTGGAGGGAGGGTGCTAGCTGTCTAGGGTGGTAGCCCAAAAAGGAGCGCAAAAGAGGAGTGAGAAGAGAGAGGAAGATCCACCATGTAATCTGAAAATTTCACCTAAAAGGAGATCTATGAAGATAGTCAAGAGATAAGATGAGCTGTAGAATTCGAAACTCAACCTTGGGAGAGAAGCCACTAGCTCCTTGACTCCATGTTGGAAGGAATACGAAGACCTAGTCACCAAGTCGCTGCTGAAGATCCAAGGGCCCCGAACTAGATAGATTCTCTAGATCTTAGGAATCAGTAGAGGTAAAATTGCTTGAAAGAGAGCCAAACCTCGAGAGTAAAAGATGATGGATGAAGAACTTCATGGCATGTAGAGGTAAAATTGCTTGAAAGAGAGCCAAACCTCGCGAGTAAAAGATGATGGATGAAGAACTTCATGGCATGTAGGGTCCCCCTCTGAATCTCCAGGAGTAGAAGTAGGAGCCTCCTCTGAAGCCGAAGAAGAATGGGAAGCCCCCTCTAAGGGCAAAGTAAGAAAATCCAACCACCCATGGCTCACGAACTCCGAAGCATCTCATGACAAAGGAAGCGCCGCTGGTTGTGCTGAGGAAGGTATTTGGGGATCGGAAGGAGCAGAAGCCAAAGAACGGCCAAAGGTGTCCTCTTGAACCTGAGTAGAAGAGGGTGGGGAAGAAGGAGGCTTAGGTTGAGCCAAGGGGAACAATCACGAGCTCTTAGGGAAGTGGACTGTGGAGGAGATGTGGGTTGCGGAAGGCATTGGACCCAGAAGTAGATGGGGAAAACCTCCGCATAGTGTGGTGGTCTCCAGGAGGGCTTATCACCTCGTATGGTCTTAGAGCCTCTGTGGGCTCAAAAGGACTTAGTGTGCGTTGGATGCGGCTTATTGCCTTGAGCATAATACTCTAATAGCTGATGTAGAATGATCTTTGTGGCCTAGAAAGAAGAGGTAGCACAGGAAGTGCCTCGTGGAAGATGCATATACTCCAAAGGGGTGGGGAGCAAAGGTCGATGTCGACAATCTTCGGTGGGATGACTGTTCTTGCCGTAGTAGTAGCACCCAGTAGAAGTGCAATCTATCGGGGGAGACGCCATGGTACCGGTGTGGTAACCTTGGCCCACTCTACTTGTGAGAAGTCTAGCATGTGGATCTTGCTATAGTGCTAGCCAATAAGATGAAAAAGTGATTCCCTTGAAAATCCTTGTATCCACATGTTGGGCCTCTATCCATGATGCGAGATACTTACCCCTAGGTCACTATCATAGTCTCAACTATACCTAGGAAGACCATCCTAGGCTCTCCTCCACACCTCCTAGGCCCTCGGGAAATCCCATAGGCAATGCCTTTGAGTCTCCTCAATTGCTTCCCATCTCACGCATGCTATAGGAACCTTGCCATAACCACATTAGGCACCAACCGTCAAGCTCCTATGCACTAGCGATAGGAAGAGTGAGATCTTATTGGGTTTGAAGCAATAATCTAATCTCCTCTAAAAGTCTGTCAAGAAAGGTGCAAGGATACCGTTTGTACCAATACTGAGTAGCAGCTTGCTCTACTTTGATCTTGCTCATAAGTATTCTCCTCCCTAACCTGGTGGTCTAGCTAGAAACGACTACATCACAAGATCTATTGAGGAACGAGTCTCTTCAAACCCACTCTCCTAGATCCCATTGTAATCTTTGTGAAGGTCTTCTTTGGTCGGCCCAATGTCTGAAACACTCCATCGTGCAACTAGCTAGGTCTTATTGAATGTACCATCTCTTGTTGCAATGGGCCACTAGTTTGATCCTTTGGTAGGAGCAAGATGTGAAAGCTACTTGATCGAAGTCCTCTCTCATAAGTCAGTTGTCGTCCTCCATATTAAAGGTAAAAACTCTCTTTGTAGAGCACACTCACACATAGTAGGATGTTTTCTCTTGAGAAGAGACCTATCCAAGTTTGAGATGTGCATACTGTTGGGTTTAACTAACACCTATGCTCACAGAGGATTGTTGGTGATCTATAGTAGGACATTAGGGCACTTCTTACTCTTCGTAAGAGAGGGTTTTTCCCCTAGTCACATTATTCTCTATTTGTGTGTTTATGTTACACAGTTCGGTCACTTACCGCACTTTACACACTTTCGGGTGTGAACACACCTTAAGGAGCTTACACAACCCTAAGGTTTAAGGGTTGTACTATATACTTTCACTTACACATTGGGAATTGAATTGTGTGTTGAGCTGTGTCTATACTCTCACTCTCTCTCTACTGTTCACTCTATTTTGAGCTGATAGCTGCCAAATTCATCTTCAACATTCAGTATCGGAGCACCAAGGTTCACCGAGCTCTTCGTCAGCTCTAGCTTTGTTAGGATCACCTCCTCCCAGCCAGCCAGCAGGCTAACCACCCTGCTGCTGCCCCCGACCAGCAGCCCAGCAGGCTCGCAACCCTGCAGCACTGTTGTCCAGTAGCCGCTGCCGCCCTAGTCTAGGAGCTGCCACCACCTCCTTGTCGAGTAATGCCACCTGTGCGCTTTGCAGCCAGCGCCACCTGTGAGCTCTACAGCAGCCCCGCCTTCCTGTCCAGCCTGCGCCACCTGCCTCCAGATGAGACATTTGAGAGGTTGGTTGACATGAATAGAGAGGCAGCCATTCTTTGGGAAGATAAAAAATCTATTGAGTAGGTAGTGGGTTTTGACAAGAATCTTGGCATGTTAAGTGGTCAACTTTTGAAGATTTGTCTTCAAAGGAGTGCATTATGAAACTACTTTGTAGATATGAAGGGGTGCAAGAAACCAATCACCTTGGATGGAAGGGACAATTACAAAAAAGTGGTGGTTTGGCAAATTTGCTATAGCCTGTGTGATTGAAAGGTCATCTTTAGACAAGTGGAGGGTGCATTCTGTTGGGATAAAGGCCCGGTTTAACCTCCGTGTATAGTACACGCACATTGTACATGTGAATGCACCCTTACATGCCCTAACATAAATACATTTTATTCTTTGTGTACCAACACATTGTTGGTACACTCATATCGAATCGTACTTTCACTCTGCTCGCACTCTCCCCAGCCGTCACACTCATGCTCACTCTCCTTGAACTTCTGTCACTCTTAGCTGAGCTCCACAATAATTGGTATTCAAGCCAAGGTTCTGCACATTTCCCGAGACCAACACGCAGTCGACTGACAACTGACAGGAGACGCACAGCTTACAGTTGCAGGCGAACACCCCAGGCGACAAACAGGCAGCCTGCAGGGCAGGTTCAGCTGGGACCATCAACAGGCCACAGGCAGACTAGCTGACGACCAGCGGGATAGATGGACTGTTCACGATTAGGACCAGTCGTTGGGGTCCAGCGGGGCAGCCTGTGGGGCAGGTTCAGCGGGGACCATCGACAGGCCACAGGCAGACTAGCTGATGACTAGCAGGATAGATGGACTGCTCGCAATTAGGACCAGTCGTTGAGATCCAGCAGCAGTTGATGGGTCCGCACGTGGGGGGGACCAGGCAGTAGTCACCAGTGGCAACAGGCAGTGACGGCAGGTCATAGGCAGACAGGCCTGCCACGGTGGGAGTTCACGTGCTGGAGGCACAGGCCACCGATCTGTGCAACTCTGGCCCGAAAATTTGGGGGTTCTCCTAGATTTGACATTGTTTATGCCCGTCAGTGATTTTCAAGTCAGAAATTGAAGACATTCTGTGTGGTGACCTCAATTAATTTGGGGATTTTGCCAAATTAGTTAGAATTTTGCTCCTTTGAGCAAAATCTCTTGACATTGGATCCTAGAAATTTGGGGCTTTTCATGTATTGGCAAAATTCTGCTTAACTGGGTCAGATTGGCTGACAATTATGCAAATTTTGGACTTGAAATTTTGAGGATTTGTGCAGAATTTGGTAATTTTCTGCATTTTTGCCCGTGTGGTGGCTGGTTCACATACAAACAGCAGAGATTTATTCCTGGTTGAGAAAGAACAACAATGTATTTTGCTGATTCAGCTTGTGCTTCTACAATTTAGTGCATTTACTCTTGTGTTTATGATAAAATGACTGTAACTTCTTCCAGTTCAGATATCAAGAGTTTGATGGAAATCAGACGGTTTGATAGTCATGGCTTTGACCTTTGGAAAGACCGTATGCAGGGCATTTTGTTCATGAAGGATTGTGAGGATGCTTTGCAGGAAGATAAATCCGCACTAATGTTTGATGTAGATTGGGCTAGAGTAAATAAAAAAGCTGTGGCTTACATAAAGATGGGTGTCACTGATGACATCTTGACACACATTAAGGGTTTAGATACAAGTTATGCAATATGGGAGAAGTTGAAAACTACCTATGAGATCACCACACCTGTTAATGAGGTGCATTTAATGCGCAAGTTGGTGAATATGCGACTGGATGAGTCAAAGCCTACAGCTGAGCACTTGAGTGCATTTATAAAGGTTTTTAATTAGCTCAAAGATGCAAATTTGGACTTTGATGATAAGTTGAGGGTGATCTTTTTGATCATGACACTGCTTGACTCTTTGAAGACCTTGGTGGTTTCACTCAGCAATAACCCCAATCTCTCATATGATGGGGTGAGGGATTCTATCTTGAATGAAGAAATTAAAAGTATGTCTAGTGGAGAAGGCAGTAACTCAGCTTATAATGTAAGAGGCAAGGCTGAAAAGAAAAATGCATTGCAGGACAAAGAAAAGGAAAAGAGTGACATTACTTGCTACCACTGTGGTCGAAAGGGCCACAATAAACCTGATTGCAAGTATTACAAGAAGGAATAAGAGAGAAAGAAGAATGCAGGAGATAAAAAAAAGAAGGAAGATAAGACAGATGCATCTGAGGCAACCAACGGCAAAGAAAAGGCCAATGTGGCTTCTAGTGTGGTCATAGAGGAGCTTTCAGATACAGAGGCTGATGTATTATGTACAATTGATTATGATACCCTTGTATGTCACATGCAGGATATGCAGATTACCAAGGCTGATGTGATTGATGCACTTTTGTTAGTTGATGATGGTGTCACTCAGACTTTGATTGTAGACTCTGGTGCCTCTTTCCATGTAACTCCTTTCTTAGAGTGTTTTGCTATGTTCAATGCAGGCAGTTATGGAAAGGTGTATCTTGGAAATAACCATGCTTGTAGCATTGATGGGATTGGCAATGTACACTTGTCTTTAGACAATGGTCAAGAGCTTGTGTTGAAAGATGTCAAATATGTGCTTGGCATTAAAAAGAGTTTACTATTTGTTGGTTAGCTTGACTTGCATTGCTACACCACACAGTTTGGTGGTGGTTTGTGGAAAGTGAAAAAGAGTTCCATGCTAATTGCAAAAGGAACCAAGAAGAGCACTTTGTATTGTTTGCATTGTAAAGCCTTGAATGGCAAGTTTCTTTCAGTTGCTAAAATTTGCAGCCACTTGGAGTTATGGCATAAGAGATTAGACCACATGAGCCAAGAAGGACTTGATGTCCTTAACTCTCCGAAGAGGGTTGATAGAAAAGGCTCTAAGCTTGACTTTTGTAATGAGTGTCAATTTGGAAAGCAAATTAAAAATTCCTTTTACTCAAGTGTCTCTTGTAAGTCCAATGTCTTGGACTTAGTGCATTCTGATGTAAGTAGTATGCCCGTGAAATCATTCGGTGGTACTGCATATTTTATCTCCTTTATTGATGACTGTTCCAAGAAGATTTGGGTATACTTGTTGAAAAAGAAAAGTGAAGTGTTTGCTGTTTTTAAAACTTTTCATGCATTTGTGACCACTCAGACACGTAGAAAGTTGAAATGTTTGAGAACTGATCATGGGGGTGAGTTCACATCGACTGGATTTAAGTCCTTTTGTGACTTGCATGGTATTAAGAGGGAGCTTACAGTCCCTTACAACCCTTCTTCAAATGGGATGGCTGAAAGATATAATAGGACTTTATGTGAAAGAGTGCGGTGCATGCTGTCCACTGCTAATCTCCCTCATGAATTTTGGGGAGAGACACTCAAAATTGCGGTTCACATTTGCAATTGCTCTCCAAACAGGTCCTTAAATAATGGCATCCTTGAGGAGGTTTGGTCTGGCAAATCGGCCTTATATGACTATTTACACATATTTGGTTGTGATGCTTTTGTGCATGTTAGGGATGAGCTGAGGAACAAACTTGACCCAAAATCCACCAAAGGCATTTTCATGGGCTATGGTGATGAGGGTGAATTTGGCTATAGAGTGTGGTTACCTCAGTCCAAGAAAATTATTCGCAGCCGTAATGTTGTGTTCAATGACGCAAAATTGTTGAAAGGTACTTTAGCCTCTAATGAAGATATGAAAAATGTCAAATTTCATAGTTTGCAGCCACCTATTACTTCAGAAAATGAGCCTCATGGTGCTGTACCATAGGCTGAAACTGATGATTAGCCGGTTATTTTTGAGCCAGATGATGATGGACAGCAAATAGGAGCACAGGGAGATCATGGACAGCTAGATAGACTTGCTGATTATGAAAATGTAGGTGCTGGTAATGAAAATGGAGGTGCTGTACAGCATGAACAACATGCTAAAAATGGCTTACAACAGCCAATAAATGCTGAATATAATATATCTCCATTTGTAGACCCAATTCCCGAAAATGCTGATCATTGGGTATGCAGGTCTACACGCGTAAGAAGGCAACCACATAGGTGTGACCTCTCCTTACATTATGTGATGCTTATAGATGAGGGTGAGCCTCTTACATACAAAGAGGCCAAGTCATGTGAATTTAGCAGTAAGTGGGAGCTAGCTATGCAGAAAGAGATTAAATCTCTATATGCAAATGATACTTGGGATCTTGTGTCATTGCCCAAGGGAAGGAACCCACTTCCAAACAAATGGATATACAAAGTAAAGACAGTTGATGGGAAATCCAAGTACAAGGCAAGACTGGTTGCCAAAGGGTATGCACAAAAGGAAGGGATTGACTTCCAAGAGGTCTTCTCACCTGTTGTGAAGACGACCACTCTACGTGTGCTTTTTGCTCTCATTGCTGTATTGGACTTAGAGCTGTATCAAATGGATGAAAAAACAACTTTCTTGCATGGTGACATTGATGAGGATCTACATGAAACAGCTCGAGGGCTTTATAGTTCCTGGAAAAGAGCAAATGATGTGTAAACTAAAACACAGCCTATATGGGCTGAAGCAAGCACCATGGCAGTGGTACAAAAAGTTTGACACCTTTATGCTTTCTTATGAATTTACATGTAGCCATGCAGATCATTGCTTGTACATGAAAAAGGATACAAATGGCAGCCCCATCATACTTGTTTTGTATGTGGATGATGCGCTAGCTGGGAAAAGAAAGACTAGCTTGGGTGCTCTTAAAAATCAGCTGAAATCAGCCTTCTCCATGAAAGATTTGCGGAATGCAGAGCATATTTTGGGCATGAGGATTCGTAGAGATAGGATGCAGAAATTGCTATTTTCATCTCAAGAAAAGTACATTGAAAAGGTATTGGACAGATTTAACATGGCTGAAGCTAAGCCTTTTGGGGTACCCTTACCTCCTTATCTTAAGCTTAGCAAAGCCAACAACCCAAAAGATGATGTGGAAGCAAATGCTATGAAGGGAGTCCCTTATGCATCAACTTGTGGCTCTTTTATGTATGCTATGGTTGCTACTTGTCCAAACATTGCTCATGCAGTGGGAGTTGTTAGCAGGTTTATGTCAAATCTTGGCAAAACACATTGGGAGGCTGTCAAGTGTATTCTTTGATACCTAAAGGGTATACAAAGAAAGTGTATTTGCTATGGGAAGGGTGCACTTAGTTTGTAGGGTTATTGTGATGCAGACATGGCAGGTGACTTGGACACTCGTAGGTCCACCAGCATGTATGTCTTTACAATTGCTGGTGGCGCTGTTTCTTGGTGTTCCAGGTTGCAGAACATCGTTGCATTGAGTACCACTGAAGCTGAAAACATATAAACTAAAGCTATATGGTTGAGCAGACTTGCAGAACATCTCGGTATGTCTATGGGTACTGCAGTTTTGGGATGTGATAGCCATAGTGCTGTGTATCTAGTTGAGAATGCCATGTATCATTCAGGCACAAAGCATATAGATGTGCGATATCACTTCATCACACAGATTCTGGAAGATGGTCAAATCACATTGACCAAGATCAAAACATAGGACAACCTTGCAGATGTTCTCACTAAAAGTCTAAGCAAAGCTCAGCACAAGCATTGCATACGACTAGTGGGAGTTGGTTAGAGGTTCACATCAGACCTTTAAGTGGGAGGTTGTTGGGATAAAGGCCCGGTTTAATCTCCATGCATAGTACATGCACATTGTACATGTGAATGCATCCTTATGTGCCCTAAGTATAAATACATTTTATTTTGTGTACCAACACATTGTTGGTACACTCATATCGAATCGTACTTTCACTCATGCTCTCACTCTCCCTAGATGTCACATTCTCACGCTCACTCTCCTCGAACTTCTGTCACTCTCAGCTGAGCTCCACAACACATTCCTCGGACTTTAACCCTTGGGGATGGATGCTCCATTTGTAAGCTGCACTATGGTGGGAAGAGGGGAAGGAGACAGGCTGATAAGACGGATGCAAAAGGAGGGGAAGTGTTAAAGGTATTGGTGATGGGGAGAAGGGCAGATATAGGGGAATGGTTAAATGTCTTGGTTAAGGGGAAGGGAAGAAATGGTCACATTGGTGGGAAAATGAGAGACATGGGACATGAATGTGAAAACAGGGAGGATGCGGGCTGGGATGGGGAGAGGAAATTGCATAGGCTGTAAGTACGAGTTTTGGTTTTGTGATATAAGGAGACAAGAATTGAAGATTGGTAAATTACAATTTTGAACATTCAAAGTTCCAATCATATAAATGAAAGTTTTCAATCACCAATTGCATTATTTAGATAATCCAAACTCATGCCTTTTTGAAGTAAACAAAAGCATTTTTCTATTTTGTTCTGTTAGGGCGAAGCTAAATAGCTGTACCAGCTAATGTTCTGAGAGCATTCTCAATCTTTTTCCGATTAAAATCATCTTGACTAACGAGACGATTCATGTAATCATTCATTTTTGTCATGATTTCTGTCATACTCTTCACTTCTTCCTCTTTTATAATCTTCCGGTTACGGGCTGATAGAAGCCTATTCCAAACATCTGTATCAATCTCCTGTTTCAGGAAGGAAGAAAGGTTGATCACTTGCAAGCACAGAAGATGAAAAGGACTGAAATGTAAAGTGACAAATGAAGAAAGAAAATAAAAATAGCTACATAATTCAGCTAAGAGATCTCGACGGGAACTTTCTGAATAGGTGCTCTGTGACTATAGTCAATATAATTGCTCATATCATTGTTAATACTTTAAACTAGTGATACATGGTTACTAATATTCCCCAATTACAGGAAGGGGAAGGGTAGTTCAATATGCTCCCAATTTCATGCAGACCAAAAAAGTCCCATATTCTTTACTCTGAATTTCTTTTTCCTTTATTTAAATTCTAATCTTTTGCAACAGGCAATGTGCAAGTCAGGGAGACAAGGTGGCAAAGCACTTGGAAAGTAGCTTCAATTAATGTGAACACAAAGTTATTGCCATTTTCTGAGAACAGCAGCATGACGAGGGTCCTTGTACACTTGCTAGAGGGCTAATGACAAGAGAGCATGGTTTAGAAAGGATGAATTTTGCAACTTGTTGAGAGCTTGATAGCTGGGGGATGCTACAAGCTTTCCAAGAGATTATGATATCAAAAAGCATGCTAGAGAGACTATTCAAGTGATTGACCCCTCTCGTTTCAAAGGTAGTGGAAATAGATTGGAGATCATGGAATTGTCATAGATGAGAGATCATTCCATGTCGTTTCAAAGGTAGTGGAAATAGATTGGAGATCATGGAATTGTCGTAGATGAGAGATCCTTGGCATCATTATTGCTTGTACATCTTGACAGTAAGATGGGATGAGGGTATGAAAGAGCAACATCTCGATATTTAAGACTTCAAAGTTTGTCCTTCTTTCCCATGTAAGGGCACATAAAGTCTGGCATAATAAACTGCCGGATTAATTATTTCATTAGCCTTATACTTTACAGTCCCTAGAAAAATAGCTTTGGATTTGTTACTTTTCTTTTTGTCATGGCTTTGAGTAATTTTGGCAAATATTGAGTTAAACTATGCCAATGACTCTATATGTAAATGCTATCCTATTATATTAGTGTCTAAGTCTAATATTTCAGAGCATAGGGTGAGAAAGTGTAAATAGTGCTATACATTAATTCAAACTTCTTCATGAAAAAAGAAGTGTGCATGCAATGTGCATACAATGTTGGAGACATTAGTGAAACTAGGGATGCTCTATCCAAATGGAAAAATGGCAATAAAAGCTTTATAGATGGAAAGAGCATTTTGAGATATTTCATTTGATTTTAAACATAATCATTGTTTAAACATGATGATATGCACCTTGACAAATGAAAAGCCCTTAGGATGGTCTTTCACAGCACAAAAGATCATATGGTTGTGGCTAGGTGGGTGGTAGCTTGGGTCATAGACAAAGGTCTAGAGAGAGGGCACACAATTGGAGAGAGGACTGTCCTATCTTGAGGGAGGTTTTCTTCGTAAGTAACTTCTACAATGGAATCAAAGATGTAGATGTGATAGAGCTAGATCTTGGTATGTTGGATGAGCCACAATCGATTAAATTAGGATCTATGCTTAGTCTAGAAGAGAGGAAGGACTACATGATCCAAGAATTTTGTGATATTTTTGCATAGAGCTATGATGAGCTAAGGGGTATTCCTCCTAGTTTGGCTATCCATACTATTCCTTTGAAGGAAGATAGCTGTCCTATTCAACAAAAAGTGAGGTGTACGCCTTTTGAGCTAAGGGACAGACTATTTGAGGAGCTATAAAAATTACGTAAGGCTGGCCTAATATTTCTTGTACAACACATGGAGTGGTGTTCACCAATAGTTAGCAAGAAAAAAGGCAGCAGACTCATTAGTTGGGCACTCTCCATGCCCACTGAGCATTGCCGCATTGGGCAACATGTGGAGGCCCTCAAGTACATAACAAATACAGTGGTTGTGTGAACAACCCATTTGGTGGGTTGTAGTGCTAACATACGAGGGGTTGTATCAAAGAAAGTGCCCGCATCCCATGTCTGTAGGAAGGCCTCTTCTCTTCATTATCCTCTGAGAGCCATGTAGTGTTGAGCTAAAAAAATGCATTATAAATTTATTAGCTGTTCTTTATAGCCCCAAAAATCAAATTACCATACTTTCATTAAAAAAAGAAATGCATTCCTACAGAGTGTCTGTGTCCCATAAGACAAACCCTAACTTCGGAGGATTCACTGGTTTGTAAATAGGTAGGCTGCCCACCACTCAGCCCCATCTCCTTTTGCAGTTTGATGGTGCTTGTTCTCTGCTGTCTACACCCCTTCTGACAGATATCTCAGTTTGCGGCTGATGTTCTTCAGCTGGTGCTTGCTTTTAGACTGTCCTCCATTGCTGGCGAGTGTTTCCTGCCTACTATCGACATCAGACAGGCTGTGTTTGCTGCTGATTCACTCTTTCCAGCCTGCGTTTACCCTTGTGGTGCTGTTGCCTGCTGCCTATATCATTAAAACTGCATGTGTTCACTGTTCAGCCTGTCTGTACAGCCTACCAAATCATCAGATCAATTGCATTTTGGTGCAACACCTCTTGCCTACTTCTTCCTAACTAATTTCAACCTGCTAGTCACTGTTCCAGCTATCCAGTTTTGTTTGGAACTGACCTAGACTCTCCAGATCTGTGTTTGCTGCGGCCTGACACATTCAGTGGTTGTCTGTTGTGTTTTGGGAACCATTAGAGTACAACACACTCTCCAACTCATAATCTTTGCCCTATTCCGAGAGACACGGAGATTCAACATTAATTTTTCATAGTGTGTTTGCTACATTAAGCATTGTATTTATTCATTATTCATTCATTCATATTCAATGCTCATTGTCTTTGAGTTACCCTAACCCACCGAGTTCTTTTATCAATCTATGCTTTGTTGTATGATTGTGTTTGTTATCTATAGATGAGTATTTCTTTACATAGTGTCAGAGCTAGGTGCTCATTGAAAAAACCTAGACTTTTGATTGGAGAGCTCATCATTAGAAATAGGTTCTTAGAGGGAAGATGACTTTGAACACTTCCTCACCACTTCAGCCTCCCAAACCTTCGATGCCAAAAACTAAGCAAGATTGATCCTGAAAGCTTGCCCCTCAAGGATCTGACACAAGTAGAGAGACATTGGACTACTATGGAGTCCATAGACCATATGAGATCTCATGAGCCAAGTATGAGCTCATCCATTTGTATCGGGCTCAACAACAATTGGAAGGTAAACTTGATTATTCTCCTTTAGATTCGATGCATAGATCTATTGATTTTGAAGAAATATTGGAGTTTGCATTTGGGACCAGCCATCCTATTGAAGAGAGTAGCATGTGTGAAGAAACACCCTAATACAAAAACATAAATAAAAGCATACGACAAAGCATAAACTCAACAAAACATAGTTAGGGTGTACAACTCTTAAACCTTAGGGTTGTAGGGGGTGTTCACACCCGAACATGATAAGTGCCCGTGAGTGTGTAACATAGGCACATACGAAAGAAGTTATTAGTCTAGGGGAAAAAACCTCTCGTACCGAGAGTAAAAAGTGCCCTAGTGTCCTACTGATCACCAACACTCCTTTGTGAGCGTAGGCATGAGTGAAATCCAACAAACCCCCTTGGAGTGAAGAGTGATCAAAAGTACAAGGATCATCTGCCACTAAAGGAGATCAAATTTAAAGCATTGCGAAATGCTTCAAATTTATCACGAGGAAGAGCTTTGGTGAAGATGTTTGCCACATCACTGGTAGTAGGACAATAGACAAGGTTGATATCACCTACATGTAGCCTCTCTCTGACAAAGTGATAATGTATCTCAATGTGTTTCGTGTGTGCATGAAACATTGGGTTCCATGCCAGTGCAATGGCACTCTGACTGTCAGTGAACAAAGAAGTAAGCTCCGTAACATATACATCCAGATCAGCTAGCAAGCGTCTAATCCATACACATTCAGCTATGGTAGTGATAGCTGTCTTGTATTCAACTTTACATGATGATGTGGCAATAGTGGATTGTTTCTTGCTGAGCCAAGATATGCAAGATGAGCCAAGTAAGAAACAATTGCCACTAGTAGAGTGACGTGAATCATAATCACCAGCCCAATCAGAATCACTATAAGCATGTAATTGCAGTGGTCCCCCCTTGGCATAAAGCAATCCAAGAGATCTAGTATCCTGCAAGTAACAAAAGACATGCTTATCAGCTTGCCAATGTGACATGTGTGGTTGCTGCACATATTTGCTCTGGGTTTGGGTTGAAACTGCAAACTGTATGTTTGGCCTAGTGTTGCATAGGTAAATAAGACATCCAACTGCTGGAGCATATGTGTGTATATCAAACAAATCATTGTCATCATGTAATGACAGCTTTAGTCCAGGTTCCATTGGTGCACAGACTGGCTTGCAATCCTGTAAGCCAAACTTCTCAAGAAGTTTACCAATGTATCTTGACTGTGATAAACCAATACCTCTAGCATCATGTATGAACTGAATGCCCAAGTAATAATGTAAAGACCCCAAGTCTGACATCTCAAAAGTCTGTTGCGAATTTTGTAATAAATCCTTGGCTGAGTTAAAAGGCATCAATCTTTGCATACCAAGCTCTAGGAGCTTGTTTCAAGCCATATAAAGCCTTTTTCAGCTTGCAAACCAAGCGTTCAGATCCCTCAACTGCAAAACCTATGGGTTGCTGTACATATACTTTCTCATGAAGTTTCCCATTTAAAAATATAGTTTTAATATCTAACTGATGCACAGTCCATCCATAATGGGCAGCCAAAGCAACCATAGACCTGATGGTAGTCATTCGGGAGGTAGGAGCAAATGTCTCCTGATAGTCAATGCCTTTCTTTTGTGTTAAGAAAACTGCTAGGGTTTGCACTGAGGACACATAGAGTGTACGACCACGACAAAAACACAAAGACACAGACACACACAGAGAGGGTAAAACTCAAACCCTAAACGCAAAACTCAAAACTCAAATACAAAAACTCAAACAAAAACATAAGAAGGGAGAGAGAGAACACAACTCTGAAGTGAATGAATGCTGTAAATGAATGTAAGAGTGTATAATGTGCTCAAGGACAGAGCAATGTCAGAGTGTGACATTTCGAAGACGGATCCCAAGTCTCTGACCACCAGTCGGAGTGTAGGAGTGCTGAATAGTGAATGGTAGCAGGCTAGTCACCAAAACGCAGCAGTCTGGAGGTTGGAAACGGGTAAACGTAGCAATGTACCAACGATCGGGGGTTGGAAACTGTGCACAGTCTGCTGTAAATAGTAGGCTGAAACAGTGTCTGAGAGTGTCAGGGCCTGCAATGCTGAAAACACAGGCTGGCTGACCCTAGAGATGATGGACAATAGGCTGAACAGCAGTCAGGGACAGTCTGGAGCAATCGCCTACAGCAATGGACAAGCTGAAGATGATGTGACTGCAGTTGATGATGGTTGGACAGCAGATGGAAGCGGGCTGTAGGCTGGAAACTGGGCGCCAACAGCAGCAGAGGGTGTGTGGGTTGGGGTAACCTGCAAACAAGGATGATTGCTGAATGGGGGCAGCTTGTCTATTTTTAGATGTGGAAGGGTGCCCCAAAAATTAGGGTTTCCACTAAACTTTCTCGAACCGCTCCCCGTTTTAGGGTTTCCACTGAACTCTCTTGAACTACTTCCCGTTTTAGGGTTTTACTCTAAAAGAGCATTTTTAGTGCGTTTTGGGGCTGTTTCAGAGGCTAAACAGCAAGTAATGCATATTTTAGCTCAACACCCCCTCTCAGGCCTAAAATTGAGCCGAAAGGTTAGGCCAGCCAGTGTGATATTTACTTACCCCAAGGCGTCCCATCCCAAAGTAGCCAGGGTATCGGACAAAGGGTGCACGTCGGTCGCCCAGTGGCCTACCAAGACTACAGAGGCGATGGTTATCTTACCAAGGGAATCCAAGTAGTCACTCCAGAGAGGACACGGCATTGGACAAAGGGTGTACGTTGGCTGCCCAGTGGCCTATCAAGCCCTACAAAGGCGGATGGAACTACATGGAACATTTGTGTGTTGTTTTTTTTTTTTGAATAAGTGTGGTAAATTTTATGGGATGCGGCTGATTGAGTAATAGTGACCTAGAAGACGGGAGTAGGAAGGGTATATCCAACACATCACAAAACAGTACAAGCTAACCCATCCACTCAGGGTGTCGATGACGAGGAAAAATAGGTGATGAGGTATCCATGTGATGAAGAAGGATGGTGGTGTGGTAACAACAGCCGCCGGTAGAAACAACTTAGGATCCACTCAAGTGGTGCTTTGCACAATGAGATGCAAAGTATGCTACATACTGAAGAATGCCCATGCAGTAGGTGCCACTTGGACAATGTCTCTCATGGGAAAATTGTTCACTTGCACAAGCGCCCTAGTACAAAGATGATGAAATCTTGCAATGCAAAGGGTAAGGTACAACAGGGGGAAGAAGCCGATGTCGAAGACAAAGTATTGAAGCCTGTAGAATACCAAGAAGGGTAGGAATCCCCTCTCAACCTGGATATAGATGCCGAAGAAGGAAGAGGAGCCTGATGTCGGTCTTCATGTGGGGCTGAGAACCATAAGGAATGAAGATGAGGAGGAAGCATCCCAACTGGAAGAGCTAGGTAGAAGGCACCGCCATGATAGCATTAAGGGAGATGCTGCACGATCCGTCTCGGGAGGGGAAGCCTCCATGCTGCTAGAAGAGCAAAACTCCAAGGATGATGAAACCATGAAGGAACGGCGCACATCCCAAGTCTCTAGCCCAGGTAGGACTAGGCAAACCTGTATGTTAGCCCTACACTAAAAACAAAACCTGCAAAGGAGATCAAAGTTTGCAATCACAGAGGTCAGTAGTGAGATGCTCCAAAAACAAAACAAAACAAAAATGAAAAGCTAACTGAAGGAACAAGTGTAAAGATGCAAATGTGTATGTGTGTGTGAGTAAATGCAGCGGAAGACTTAAAATGTAGAGACAAAAATCCTATGGGCCCGACTCTTAAGAGTGTGAAAAATGAATGCTAGACTGACCTAGGGTATCCGAAAGGACCTAGAGACATGCTAGTCTAAGAAGGTGGCCACCATGGCGTAAGTCCAGTAGCAGGGATCTGCCAAGGGAACGCCTGACGAGGTGGGGAGGAAGGTGAGATAGATGCATGAAGTGAAACGGGATCAGAACCTACAGACCAATCAACCAGTCCCTCAGGGTTAGTGAAAGAGATGGGCTGCTGAGGCTGTACTCGAGCCACATGTCTAGCAGCAACAACAGGTGCTAAAGGAGCAGATGAAGCAGGAGCGGAAGACGTAGCCCAACTAGACTGTGGAGTCGCAGCGGTCTGCTGAGGCTTTTTAGGTGGAAGACCTTGGGCCTTGGAGCGACACTCCTCGTCCACATGGCCTGCTCTCTGGCAGTGTGTGCAAAACCGGTTTTTCTTAGGGAGTTGCTGCCAGATATGTCTTGATTCTTTGGTTCCATCTAAGGAAGAGGAGTCATCCTTTGATTGGCTTGCCTTCGCATGTAGCGAGTGTTCGAGATCACAGCGAGGCAGGAGTCAGCCTGGTGCAGTCGGACTGTGTGCAGTCGGACTGCACAGTCGGACTGCCACGTGGCAGTCCGACCCACTGCAGGCTGTCGGCTGCTTTTAATGCAGCCGACTGGGCATTATTGGCGCCCTATTTCCTGGCTGGTTCTGGCTATATATTGCCGACACTTCCAGCAGTCTGACACTCTTCTCTGTCGCAGGTTACAGACCGGTGCCGCGCAGTTTTCTGTCTCTGTTCACAGATTTTAGACAGCAGACAGTGCAGACTGCAGCAGACTTTGAGGTGGATAGCAGGTCGCATCGTCGAGGTGGAGACACGCAGTCCAGCACACTGCGCACGTGTATATCTTTGTATTCAGCATTCTTTATACAGCAGATCTTCATTGTCCACTGTCTCTTTCTCTCCCTTCTCTCTCTGCGTTCTCTCTCTCTCAGTCCTACGCTTCCGCACCGCTACACTCTGACATGGTATTAGAGCAGTGTTTGAGGGCTGACTGAGCGCAGAATCAACCTGAAGGGGAGTTTCCATCGCGACACAAATTTGCGTTTAAGGGCAGACAGGAGGGCTGCACCTTGGAACAAGGCTGAAACGAGTGTGGGCGCACAGGAAAGGAGTACAGGTGGTGGATTTGCTGCTGTTTACTGCTGTTTGACGCAGAGGAAGTTTGAGTTTTCAACCTAAAAGTGCAGGTTTTGCTTTTTCATCGCCTCCGGCGGGTGAAGAAGCTTCAGGACGCGGAAGAGCCTTAGCAGGCTGAGTTTACCCAGTCAGAGGCGGCTGCTTTTGCGTTTGAGAAGGCATTGCAGGTGAAGATGTCTACAGAGATGGACTTGGAGTTCCAGGCGATTATGGACCGGAAGGTGCCTGTCTTACCGGCTCTTCCTACAGATCAGAAGCTCGACAGCGACAACTACCGCATTTGGCGCGTTATGATGTTGGCCATCCTTGAGTCCTATGATTTGGCGGAGTTGGTACAGGAGGATATTGACCGGCCTTCGGTAAGAGATGAGTCCAAACTCTCTTCCGATGCTCGTGCGGAGTTGGCCAGGGCCCAGTCTCATTGGGACAAACTGAATGCCAGGATTCGATCCTTTCTCTTTCTATCATGCACTACAGCCGTGATCGCTCACATCGAGCACTTGACGGTGGCTCGTGAGATATGGTTGGAGCTTGATCAAATGTACAATCGGATGACCTTGATGAAGAGGGTTTCTTTGGAGGTATAGATGCGGACCTTGTCCGTCAATAAGTCTTCTTCGCTAAGGGAACACATTAACAAGCTAAGGCAGCTACAGACGCAGGTTCAGAATGCGGGGAAGCCGATTTCCTTCGAAGACATGGCAATCACACTATTGTCCCAGTTGCCGCCACGATTCGGTACATTTTACTCTGCCCTTATTGCTTCGGGGTGAGAGTCTACTCTTCGCTGGGAAGAGTTGGTTCCTATGGTCTTGGACCAAGAGGAACAGTTAAAGGGACAGAATGCTTCCAAGTCGGAGGCGTTGACAGGTCAAGCCTCTCAGAAGAAGGGGAAGGACCAAAAGAAGAAGAAGGGGGATAACAAGTCCAAGAAGGACAAGGACAAAGACTCCACATGTCATATTTGTGGAAAGACTGGCCATTGGAAGAAGGATTGCCCTGACAAAGACTCGAAGGACACCAAGAAGAGGGAAACCAAGGATTCTGGAGCAGTGGCTGCACCCTCATCAGCTGCATTTCTACATCTAGTTGTCATTGAGGACGCTTCACCGAATGCTTCTGATGCTGCGATGTCGGCTCCCCAAGTTCGAGAGTGGATTGTTGATAGTGGTGCCTCACGGCACATGACTCCTTCATCAGATGGTGTTGCCCAACTGCGACCTTCGCGTGGGCAGGTTCTCATTGGAGACAGCTCTTCAGTTTCTGTTGCAGGTCGGGGTAAGATGCAGCTTATTCCGGATGGACGAGGTGGCACCCATACCTCAGAGGTTTTGCATGTACCAGGATTAGGGTACCATCTCCTTTCAGTCCATAAGATTTGCTCCCTTGGTCTTTTGGTGGAGTTTGATAGTTCTACAGTGCGAGTCCTTGATCGTGAATCGAGGAAGGTTCTATCATCTGGATATGAGGAGAATGGCATTTACAAACTGAAGTCTTCCACTGCCCTCTCTATTCTTCTTCTTACCTCACAGTCACAGTCTGAGTTATGGCATGCTCGGTTTGGTCACCTGAACTATGACTATCTTCGGAGGGCGTCACGTGGACAGCTTGTTCGAGGGTTGCCGGATATAGTGGTGAGCCAGCAGCCATGTGTCTCCTGCATACGGGGAAGCAGCATAGGGATGCCATTCCCCACACAGCTTCGCGGCGGTCTACTTCACCGATGGAGCTAGTATCTACGGATCTATGTGGCCCTATGAGGAATGAGTCCCTGCGTGGGAGCTCGTACTTCATGCTGATCGTGGATGACTATAGCAGGATGACATGGGCCTACTTTTTGGCACTAAAGTCAGAAGCTTTCTCGCACTTCAAGGATTGGCTTCTCTTTGAGGAGAACTGATCAGGCCGGAAGTTGAAGACCTTGCGATCCGACAAGGGAGGTGAATTTGTGTCTAATGAATTTGCTCGGTTTTGTGCAGATAGAGGAATTCACCAGGAGTTTGCCAATACCAATACTCCTCAAGAAAATGGTATTCTAGAACGGAAGAACCGCAGTGTGATCGAGATGGCGCGCACCATGATGGAGCACCGACAGACCCCTCAGGTTCTGTGGGCCGAGGCTGTGGCTACTGCAGTCCACATTCTTAATCGATCCCCTACTTTGGCCGTGGAAGGGATGACTCCATTTGAGGCTTATTTTGGGACGAAGCCAAATGTTTCTTACTTTCGAGTCTTTGGGTGTGATGCCTATGTTCACATTCCCAAGGCTCACTGTGATAAATTTGAAGCGGCTTCCCGCAAACATGTATTTGTTGGCTACAGCTCCCAGTCCCAAGGCTACCGACTGTATGATCCCGTCAAGCGGGATGTGTACACTAGCCGTGATGTCCGGTTTGTGGAGGTTCCGGCTTCTTCAACGGGTGAGGAGCATCCCGTTCTTGGAGATCCAGGGGAGAGTTGGGCTCCTTCTACAGTTCCACTGGAGCCCGTGCCTTTTGATTATGATTCTGTTTCTGACACAGAGTCTACTGTTCCACTGGATACCTCTGAGGAGTTACCACCGATGGATATTCCAGAGTCTTCTGCTGATGGAGAACGACGAGGGGAGGTTCGGCCTCCTCCTCGCTGGGCCCGTGACACACTCCGTGATTCAGGGATCGAAGGGGTTCCTGAGGAGTGGGGACCGCAGGATGGTCCGCGGCGATCACGGAGGCACCAGGCGCATTCTTCGGAGCTTGTTTGCTCCAATTATTGTTTGATGTCCCGTGTTATGCAGGATCGAGAGCCCACCTCCGTGAAGGAGGCTTTACAGTCCGCCCCATGGAAGAAAGCTATGGAAGCTGAGTTGGAGGCTATTGAGAGGAATGGCACTTGGTCACTTGTGCCACGCCCCCCGAAGAAGAAGGTGATTGGAGTCAAGTGGGTCTTCAAGACCAAATATCTCAGTGATGGTACTTTGGATAAGCACAAGGCTCGCCTTGTTGCTAAGGGTTTTGCCCAGCGCCCAAGGATTGACTGTCATGACACCTTTGCCCCCACAGCTCATATGGCAACCATTAGAGCTGTTCTTGCTTTGGCTGGCCATAGGAGATGGCCTGTTTATCAGTTGGATGTGAAGTCGGCCTTCCTGAATGGTGATTTGAAGGAGGAGATCTACGTTGAGCAGCCTCCTGGCTTTGGTTCTTCAGATGGGAAAGTCTACAGGTTGAAGAAGGCCCTGTATGGCCTCAAGCAGGCCCCGTGTGCATGGAACGAGAAGATTGATTCGTTCCTCCAGTCTCAGTTGGGATATCGGCGGTCCAAGGCCGATCCGCAGCTGTATGTTCACACTTCCGAGGATGGTTGTGTGCTGTTTGTATTATATGTTGATGATTTGATTGTCACAGGTGATGATGCACAGCAGGTCCAGGAGACAAAGTCAGCTTTACATCGGACGTTCGAGATGACGGATTTGGGGCTACTCCATTTCTTTTTAGGCCATGAGATTTATCAGTCTCAGAGGGGGATCTTTCTCTCCCAACAGAGATATGTACAGGAGCTCTTGGTGTCTTTTGAGATGGAAGATTGTCGGGCCCTCTCTACTCCTATGGATCCGAACTGGAAGGCCACTTCCCATTCAGCTTCTCCTTTGGCGGATGCGTCCCGCTATCGACAGTTGATTGGGTCTTTGATTTGGCTTCTCAACACGAGGGTTGATCTATGTTTTGCTGTTGGGCTCTTGGCAGGGTTCATGAGTGAACCTAAGACGGTGCATTGGCAGGCTGCTCAGAGGATACTTCGGTATCTGAGAGGGACGTCTGATTTCGGGATTCATTACCCTGCAGGGACAGATGGGTCAGATCTTGTACTTGCAGGTTGGAGCGACTCGGATTGGGCCGGTGACGTGGACCACAGGCGGTCTACAACAGGTTACTGCTTTACTTTGGGTGCAGGTGTTATTTCATGGAGTAGCAAGAAGCAGCCCACGGTAGCCCTTTCGTCTCCTGAGGCGGAGTATCGGGCCGCGTCTTCCACCACATGCGAGGTTGTGTGGCTTCGGAGATTGTTGGAGGAGCTTGGGTGCCCCCAGACTCGTCCTACATTGCTGCGATGTGACAATGAGAGTTGCATTGCCTTGGCAAGGAACCCTGTTTTTCATGCCCGGACGAAGCACATTGAGATTCAGTACCACTTCATCCGCGAAAAGCTTCTGGATGAGACCATCACTGTGGAGTATTGCAAGACGGAGGACAATCTTGCGGATTTGTTTACGAAGGCGCTTCCTCAGGCTCTCCTTCGGCAACATTCCAGATCCCTCAGGCTTCTGCCCTGCCCCGGCTTTGAGAGGGGGTGTTCGAGATCACAGCCAGGCAGGAGTCAGCCTGGTGCAGTCGGACTGCACAGTCGGACTGCCACGTGGCAGTCCGACCCACTGCAGGCTGTCGGCTGCTTTTAATGCAGCCGACTGGGCATTATTGGCGCCCTATTTCCTGGCTGGTTCTGGCTATATATTGCCGACACTTCCAGCAGTCTGACACTCTTCTCTGTCACAGATTACAGACCGGTGCCGCGCAGTTTTCTGTCTCTGTTCACAGATTTCAGACAGCAGACAGTGCAGACTGCAGCAGACTTTGAGGTGGATAGCAGGTCGCATCGTCGAGGTGGAGACACGCAGTCCAGCACACTGCGCCCGTGTATATCTTTGTATTCAGCATTCTTTATACAGCAGATCTTCATTGTCCACTGTCTCTTTCTCTCCCTTCTCTCTCTGCGTTCTCTCTCTCTCAGTACTACGCTTCCGCACCACTGCACTCTGACAGCGAGTTCTTGCCACTGGTGGTTTTTCCTCCCGAAGAAGAGGCAACCAACCCCTCTGCTCTGAATAAGGCTGTGATGAGGATTTCTTGTGGATTTGATCATGCAGCCTTGCGTAACGCAAGAACTGGCACTCAAACTCGTAGAAGGTTGGCAATCGAGGTTGGGAGATGATGTGTTGAATGAAATCGAAGTATTTTGCGGGTAACTTATTCAAGATGAATATAACCTGATCATCATCTGACTTTGGAGAGGCAGTAGTAGTGAACTCGGCAAGTAACCGCCTATAGTCAGCCAGCTTGACTTTCAGATCATCCCCTACCTTAAGAGAGAACTCTTGAAGCTCAAAGTCGAGATTGATGTGCCGAGTACGATCACAAGCCGCATAGCGGTTGAGAAGGTGACTCCAATGCTCTGACGCGAGCGGGAAGTGCTGCAACTGAGAGTGAAACTCAGGAAGCAATCCCTGCAGCAGCTCAACATTGGCTGTAGCATTGCGGACTCTCCATTGACGGATGTAGTCAGGGTGAGCTAGTCGAGGGTTCGGCATAGGCTCTAGACCAATGGCGAGGTCCCAAAGACCCTGAGACTCAAGCACTTGTTGTATGAAATTCGACCAAGTAGTGAAATTTGACTCATTAAAATGTGTCTTATCTGTGAAGGCATTCTTGGCCGTTGCAACAGAAGTGGTAGTGCTCGGAGATGGATGGTGTGAAAAAGTGTAGTGCGGGTAGGATGGGGGAGTGGAGTACACTTGGGAATGGGCCCAAGAGTGCCCACTAGGCATGCGGGTAGTGTGCAAGGTGGATCCATAGGTAGGGATGGGCTGATTAGGCATGGGCATGGTAGCCACATGAGGAACCCAAGGAGGTGGGATGGAAACACTGGGAGCAGAAGATGGGAATCCCTGCGTAGGTGTAACCCAAGGAGAGTGTGAAGATGCACCATAAGCTGAGGATGGAAACCCCTGCGTATGAGTGGTCATGGGAGATGTGAAGTTGGGGATAGTGAGGGGGATGCCCATCGCAGTCGATCCAGGAGTTATGGGTGTGCTTATTTGCTGAAAGGTGAGAGGTACTGTGTTAAAGGGTGGCATTTCCCCTAATGAAGTACCATGGTGCAAAGAGGTAGAGAAAGGGGTGGAGAAGGAAAAGGTGCTAGGAGCGGAGATGGAAAGATGATGAGAGATGATCAAGGTGTGATATAGAAGAGGGTGGGATGGGAGGGAAGTGAGAAGTGTGTGTGATATAATCAAATGAAATAGAAGCTGTAGATGTACCTGAATTCCGTTTGCTTCGTGAGCCCCCTCTATTGAAGTTTACATACGCAAAGCCATCCGGATCTTGTACCTCAAAAGAAGAAATAGGCGAGGGTTTTGATTCATGCAACACAAAAGAATTGTACAAACCTGACATTGGACCTGGCTGAGATGATGAAGATGGATCGCCAGACGTTCCGAATGCCATATGCCCTTCATGATCGGAGAGGTGGCCAGCCTCACCAACTGGTCCGGATGTGGTAGCAAAACTGGTAGGAGGGGTGTAAATATCACCGTACTTGTTGCGATAGTACTCCTTAAAGTCCTCTGTCATGTTAGTGAAATCTGGTGAAGGTGGAGTGTCGTCCTCCTCACTGAGTCCATAATGCCGTCTCAGGGCCTCTAATGATGGAGAAGCCTGATAAGACATCATAGGAACTGGAGAAGAAGGTGTCTGGGACATTGTGATTTTGTTACGAGTCGTATTGTGTGCCTCGCACAAAGACTAGCTCTTAACAATATCTGCAGGATACTCTTTACAAGAGCACCGGCTCTGATACCATGTTAAGAAGACTGCTAGGGTTTGCACTGAGGACACACAGAGTGTACGACCATGACAGAAACACAAAGACACAGACACAGACACAGAGGGAAAACTCAAACCCTAAATGCAAAACTCAAAACTCAAACACAAACAAAAGAAGGGAGAGAGAGAACACATCTCTGAAGTGAATGAATGCTGTAAATGAATGTAAGAGTATACAGTGTGCTCAAGGGCAGAGCAATGTCGGAGTGTGACGTCCACCGAAGACGGATCCCAAGTCTGTGACCACCAATCGGAGTGTAGGAGTGCTGAATAGTCAATGGCAGCACGCTGGTCACCAAAACGCAGCAGTCTGGAGGCTCGAAACGGGTAAACGCAGCAGTGTACCACCGATTGGGGGCTGGAAACTGTGATCAGTCTGCTGTAAACAGCAGGCTGAAACAGTGTCTGAGAGTGCCAGGGCCTGCAATGCTGAAAACACAGGTTGGCTGACCCTGGCGATGATGGACAGCACGCTGAACAACAGTTTGGGATAGTCTGGAGCAATCGCTAGTAGCTGAGAGCTGTCGCCTACAGCAATGGACAGGCTGAAGATGATGTGGCTGCAGTCGATGATGGCTGGACAGCAGATGGAGGCGGGCTGCAGGCTCGAAACTGGGTGCCAACAACAGCAGAGGGTGTGTGGGCTGGTGTAACCTGCAAACAAGTAATGCATATTTTAGCTCAACATTCTGTGCATAGCCCTTAGCTACAAGCCTTGCCTTATATTTGTCAATGGATCCATCTGCATTATGTTTCAGCTTGTAGACCCATCCTCCTGGAGAAGGATTAGTAGGAGCCACAACTCCAGAATGTCTGCATATACAAGACACCCAAAGGTACGAAAGTGCCCAACAGAAGGTTTCCGGCTGTTCCAAGCCTCAAAAGGCGTAACATTCTTTAGTGCTTTGGTGGGGCATCTGTTTAAAACATGGCAAGTACACATTACGGTTTCCATCCAAAAACTGTGTGGCAAGCTCTTTGCTTTCAGCATACATTTGGCCATCTCCATGAGTGACCGATTCTTCCTCTCTGCAACCCTATTCTGTTGTGGAGTATAAGCAGTATTGAATTGATGAACAATGCTCTTTTGCTTTAAAAGGAATTCAGCATAGATGCTTAGAAGGTCTCTTAAAAAGAGGTAATCCATCTAGCATCTATGTACACTGTAAGAGCATCAAGCTACCATAGTTCACATGCCCCATGCGAGCATGCCATAACTCTGCTTGTAACATAGCACGAATAAGAGTGGATGCCAAGTACACTGACTGATCAACTGAAAGAGCATCCAACTCATATAACCCATGACATAAAGTGTCAGTCAAGACCAAAGTCATGTGTTCCTTATCTCTCACCATGCATCTGTTATCATCAAAGGTGACCTACAATCCACAACGTGCTAAAGAAGAAATAGAGAGTAAATTTTTCTTTATACCTGGCACAAACAAAGCATCTTATAGGTGGAGAATAGAGCCATCAATGGCTGTGAGCACAATCTCCCCAATACCTCGAACAGGGTATGATGCATTGTTGGCATGCTGTACAGACTTGCCAAGTGGAGCTGCATCAACAAAAGCAAATAAATCTCTGCAAGATGTGATGTGCCTAGAAGCACCACTGTCAAAAAACCAAGTGTCTGCATCCTCAGTAAAGCTTAATGCTCTATCAGCCCAAGAAGAGTCATAACTGCATGTGTAAAAGCAATAGTCCCTGTTTGCAACAAAGGACACTGACTCAGTAGCAGTGAAAGGAGCATCAAAAACAGACATCCTTGACTTCTTTTCTTGTTCTTGGTGATGCGCTTTCTACACTCAGTGATGCAGTGGCCTGGCTTCTTGCAATAATGGTATTTGCCCTTCTTGGCTTGCGTGCCCTCTGCCATAAAAGCCTGCTCAAAGGCTATGACATCCACACCACTACTTCTTGTTTGTTCCTCCTCTAGAAGCAAACTGACTAATTGAAGAAAAGTAATTGGCTGTGGGGCAATCCTCATGGTGAGGTTTAGGGCTGTATGAAAAGCCAAGTATGAAGGAGGTAATGAGTTCAATGTAGTAGATATCAACTGTGCATTTGAGTAGTACTCATCGATATTCATAAGTTGCTCATGCAAGTCTTGAATTTTGTTTAAGTGATCCTGCATAAAATTAACCTCATCCATCTTCAATGTCTCAAGCTCTTTCTTTAAGAGAGAGATGCAAGTCTCATTCTTACCAGCAAACATCTGCTCTAAAGTTAGCCAAGCTTCTAGTAAAGAAGTTGCAGACCAAATGTGAGGGATGATGGACCATTGAACTGCCAACGCAATCAACGACAAAGCCTGTGCATCCCGTGTATCCCATGCTTTTCTTTGGGGAAGTGGCTAAAGTGGAGTAGGCTGAACAGGCTAAGGTGCCCGTTGTCCACATCCTCCTGGAGGAGGATTAGGAGGAGCCACAACTCCGGGCCTCCGGGCCTGACTTCTTCCCTGCTGACATAGACCCAAAGATTTTTTGCAACCAACATATTCTTCATCATGAACGACCAAAGTGAGTAGTTGTTACCATCCAATCTGTCCTCCTTGAATATATATGTAAATACATCCCCTCCCTGATTTTCCATGATAATAAATACCAAAAGAAGGCAAAAGAGCAATATCCAAGTTGGACCAACTTAAAAATCTCCAAAATTTCCAGAAATTACAGTAAATAGCTTGCTGCAATTAGTACACTGAGGTACACTGTCTAAACTGTCTGGAATGCATGCAGTCCAAGGTGTACTCAATGCTCAGCAACATTGTATGAGCAAAAACCCCAAAATTTATTGCCCCAAAATTGTCAAAAACAGTCTATCTCTGACTGAGACTACATTACATTTGCCAATGTCTTCAAAAACCCCCAAATCCCCAAAATTCTTGACTTATTTTGCCAAGAAATTTGCATAAACCGTGTCCCAAACATGCATTTTGATTTCTGTGACTTCCCTTATCTAGAGATGTTGGAGACGAGCATGGTAGGCGCAGGCAGAGTCCAGACGACGGAAGGTAGGAGGCGTCAGGCAGGTAGGAAGTAGCAAGCACTTGAGGTATAGGTGGGAGGCGGCAGAGTCATGGCGGGCGGGCGTAGGGAGGTGGCATCCCTAGGCAAACTGGAGGGCAGTGTGGGCCTGGCAGTTCAGGTGGACCTGGCATTGTTGTGGTGGACTTGCGGTGCAGGTGGCGGACTTGTTGGGCAATGGCGACAGGGGGCACTGCTGACGAGCTACTGTAGGAGACGGGCAACGCTGGTGGTCTTCCACTAGAGGCAGAGCTGGACTGAGCGAGAACTCCTAGAGGTTGAGAAGAGCTGAACTCAGCTCTAATACCAAATGTGAGAGGTTGAGAGGATCGAAGCTCACCTGAGAGTGCAGTAGACAGTGTGGAGAGTGAAGCACGACACCCAATGCAATAGATGGAAAGAGTATAAATTGAAAGTACAAAGTACAACCCTTAAACCTTAGGGTTGTAGAGGGTGTTCACACCCGAACATGATAAGTGCTCGTAAGTGTGTAACATAGGCACATACGAAAGAAGAGAATAATCCTGGGGAGAAAACCCCTCGTACCAAGAGTAAAAAGTGCCCCAGTGTCCTACTGATCACCGACACTTCTTTGTGAGCGTAGGCTTGAGTGAAACCCAATAGATTGACAGTTAATCTTGGAAAAACCAAGATCTTGACTTCCACACATCAGCCCCAAATGATGAGGAGAGAAATCTTCATCTAGGATCCAGATAGGTGGAGGTTGTGGACTCATACGTTTACTTCGGGATCACTTTCACTATATTTGTTGCAAGATTCACCATGGCACAAGTAGCCAGAGATTGACTCACACGAGGATACGCAGTATTGACCATGATGACATTGCCACCAAGGATACTTCCAAGAGCCTCGCACACGATGATAGCTATTTGACACATTGGTCACACTAGCCATGATGTATGGTGCACCTATTTGGATCCTTGGCTTGGCTACATACCTATGGACATAGATTGACAGACCAGAGATCATTATGCTCTCGCGGATGATCCACAACAAACCATTGGTACCGCATGAGATTTTTAGAGCTAATTTCGCTGCACCCCCCATGATGATGGCAGCCCTATTTCAGACCATTAGCTTCATACATAGAGTACGTGACATGCATCTAGATAGACTACCTAGGAGGGCCTTTGAGGCCTCTAGACAGCTAGCTTAGGTAGGAGACTTTATGATATACACAGGTCGAGCGGTGGCTTATAGGATATGGGATTGACATGGACCATCTCCCCCCCTTTTAGTATGATCTTGACTTCCCCTTCATACACCTCTCCCACACGGATACGGACTTGGTCATGCCTCAAGTTTTCTACTAGTTACATATACAACATACATGGCTATCACCCAAGCAGACCCTCCCCTAAAAGGTTGAGATCGGGAGAGCAAACCACATCCATAGAGTTGAGTGGATTTGCAGATTATGCCAAGAGGAGGTAGAGAGGGAGGAGCACTACGTCTGCAGATATAGAGCCTATAGCACAGTCCGAGCTATTTACCCCACGTTGTTTGGGGGAGACACCTTCCTGTGACTAGTTATGGAGTCCCCACACTAGCGTCACTTGGGCCAGTTCCTAGTTGAGATTTAGAGGCTCCGCACATCACTACTATATGCTAGCACTACACATAGAGGGGGTTGTTAGTCATAGCTTGCCGATTTCTTCTAGACAGTGACTACCCACACGACACACACACATAGAGGGGTGACAGTCTAGAGAGTTGAGGAGATTAGAGTGGCGCACCACCCATGGCTACAGGGGTATCTGACACAGATAGTACATCACAGAGCAATGACGGGGATCCGTCAGTGACATGAGTAATAGTAGACAAAGTTGAGGATCTAGCCCAAATACTAATCTGATACTATTACATCTGGGATGTATGACATACTCTACCCATAGATCCTGTTTGGATGAAACTAGATATACAAGTATCATTCAGCCATACACCTAGACATCTACTATCTCATTGTCCCATTGTTCCCCTATACGGACACAATTTGGTCTTATACACCTTGGCTTCTTTTACAATATATTGCTTCCAGCACATCGCATTTTGATGTCCAATGACAATTGACATTGTACATGATTTTGTCTCATAGGCCGATTTTGGCCTCAGGAGACATTAATATATCTTTACTTCTTTCCTTCTAAGAATCCCCAAGGTTATCCCTTTGACGAGCACACTTATAGATCTATGGTAGAGAAACTCCTTTGGTCCTAGACCTAGCTTACTTAGTATCTATTCTCAATTAGTATTTCAATGCACCTAAGATGTCACATTGGATTGCATACTGTGTATGTTGAGATATGTTCGGTGTACTTGTTTTCATGGACTAACGTATGGTCGTGCTTTGATTTTTAGGATATATCGATTCTAATTGGGCAAGCGATCTTGATACTTGGCATTCCCATGGTGGTTATATCTTCTTCTTGGATACAACTCTCTTTGTTTGGTCAAGATGCTATAAATAGGAGATGATAGCTACCTCCATTGCCAAGGTGGAGTATATAGCACTTTATGATGGCACTATTGAGGCAATCTACTTAAGGAGCTTACCAGTAGCGCTTCACTTAGCATACGATATTCCAATCGTGATCCTTTGCAACAATGAAAGTGTCATCGAACTTGTTGGTAAACCCATAATTAGTTCCAAGACGAAGCATGTAGGAGTGTACTACTATTTTACTAGAGAGCAAGTTGAGCTAGGCACCATTCACCTAGAGTTTGTGCCATCATCCACACAATTTTGCAAATATCTTATCAAAATTGGTCAAACGCCCCGTTTTATAGTTTTTGCTACCCAGGACTAGTGCGAGTGCTTCCTCCCCTTCTACTTCAGCCTAGTGGAGAGAGGGGGACTCCCTCCATCTTTTCCTTCCACCGTCTTGTGATGAGAGGGGGCGGCTTCTTCTCTTGGTGTTTACAGGGGTTTGATTACATTTTTGCTTCATGGACATTATTATTGTACTTTGTATCATTGTCGGTATCATCAGGATGAATATGATTGTAAAAGGATGCTTGGGTGAGTAAACAATCCCCCTACGAAGGTGCTCTCCAAGTGGCACCGTTGCATTGCATTTTGCTTGAGCATGACATCTTGCATAGCCCTTCCCATGCATTTGTGCATATTCATCCCTTTTCGGCCAATCTAGATCCATCATAGTTGTGGCAATTCATATGGCAATCTCCCTAGGTAGTCTTTGGCAGCTTTGCACACATATCCCTATATTTTTATTCTCCACCAACATGCACGGATGGTTAGGATAGCTTGTTTGTTTTGTGATGTGTCGAATTTGACCATCCCTTTTCATTTTCCCTAGGAGCACAGATGCTCGATATGATAAAAATACTCGCAAAAAGAAAAGTTTAAAGTGGTTCCATTCGCCTTTATGGGTGTTGGTAGGCCATTGCAAGCACCCTTTGTCTAATGCCTTGGTGACTCACCCGGTCCTCTCTTCTTTGCCCTGGCGACTCACCCGGTCCTTTCAATGTTATCTTCAATGGCAGCTTTTGCGTAGCTGGCCGGATTGTCTCTTCCTTTGGGATAGCACTTCATTAGCCAATCTCTGGCTGATGATAGCTTTATGATTTTGCGTGCGGACAAGGACAGGATTCGCAAGGCACTAGATGTTTGGACACTCTTTGGTCATGCTTTTGGTCTTCGCATCAATGCCTTCAAATCAGCCATTCTCAGTTGCACGAAGTCGGATTTACAGTCATTGGGCTGGCAGGGCTAGGCTGTTTCCCGTGGCTCCATTGTCAGGCATCTTGGATACCCACTGGGGGTTGATGTTAGGCCAAAGGAACTACTGGAGTGGATTTCACAGAAACTGGCAGCTAAGTTTATGTATTGGAAGTCGCAAGCGTGGCCATTCCATGTCCGCCTCAAAGTGGCTCAGACAATTATGCTGCCAATGCTCACATATTTTTTGCCCTTGCTGCCATGGACTCCTACTACTTTGAAGGCTCTCACTCGCCCCATTCGTTTCATGTTATGGAAGAAGGATTCACTGCATGCCGGTATTTTGTGGATTTCATGGTCACATACATGTACCCCCAAACGCCTGGGTGGTGGAGCTATTTTGGATACTGAAACTCATCTGCTGGCTCTTCGTTGGTCCCTTTTTCGCGCTATGTGTGTGGATCACCACCCGTGGACCATTATAGCCCGTTATTTTCTTGAGGACAGCGGGCTTTGCCATGGTAATACACGTCTTCGGTGCTCCTGGTGGCATGTCCTTAGTGCAGACTCTCGATTTTCCTGTCCCTCCTCCTCTCTGTTACTGCATTTGGTCAGCTCTTGGAAAGTGGTGCTCCAAAAGGCACGTTGGTATCCAACGGGGGACCACTTGCATATTAACTCCTTTAAACTGGAATTGTTGGCAGTCTCGAGATTACTTTCATGGGAAGACAAACATGAGCTCAGACCAAGATTTAATCGCATGGTCTGCTTGGGTGTGACTTCAGTTGCGGATGCCACCCTTGCCACTCGTAATGTCTTCGCATCCTTTCATACTGCCAGGAGACTCTTTAGGATCCCGCGCGGATACCGTGATTTGTGGAAACAGCTTTTGTCGGTGCTTTGGGGCAGGCAACCCTTTCCTGCCCTGGCAGTGGATCGTCCTTGGTAGGACTGGGACCTTGCAGGCCGGTTGAGTCTCAAAAAGGCCTCTGCTAATCAGGTGTATCATCTTCTCATTAAAGATAATCAATGGCAGGGTGCGAAAGCTAATACTGTATGGGGATTGCGGAAATCTCAGTCATGGTGGAAGGAAACTATGATGGAGGGCTGGTTGAATAAGACACCTTTCAAATGCAAGGTCTTTCTTTGGCGAGTGATGATTGGTGGTCTGCCTCTTGCCTCGGCCCTTTCCAAGCAGAGAATCTCTAACGGCAATTGTTTCTTCTGTACCACTACTGTGGAATCGGCCCAACACCGGTTTATTTCTTGCCCCCTCGCCAAGAATATCTGGTCACTCTTGTCACAAGTTTGGCGTGCAGTGGTGGGGTCCTCGCTAACCCCTTTCGATTGGGTTTTTGTGCGCCCAAAATACCCCACACCGCCACAGTTGCATATGAAGATCTTATTCCACTTTTTCAGATACTGGGGATGCTGGCACATTTGGACCACGCGGAATGCCTTTCTTTTTGATTCGGCCTCTGATGTACCAAGACACATTGCTCGGCTTAAAGGTCTCTTGCATTGGTAGATAGATCTCATTTGGCACTCGGATTTGCTCCCTTGGGAGGAGTTGCTTCCCTGGCACAGGGCAATTTCCTCTGGGTCTTTGCCATGACTTGTGGAACTTTTTCGTGGCTTAGTTCTAGGATTTTACACACGTTGGCCTAGAGCCCTCATGTATCTTGTAATCATGTAAACTTGTACCTTTTTTTGTAATTAATACAATTACCTTTTAAGAGGAGAGAGAGAGAGAGAGAGAGAGAGAGAGAGAGAGAGAGAGAGAGAGAGAGAGAAGAAAGAAAGAAAGTTATATTAACGTCTTCTAAAGACCAAAACTGGCCTATGAGACAAACTGTGATACAACTGATGAGGTCCAGCTATCCAAAATAAAAGTGCTGAATGAAAAGCTAAAAACTGGAAACTGAAAATACGGTGCTGTGAGTGTGATAAGTATCGTATATGTGTATGTGCGTATGTAGCTCTGGTACTCCAGATAATGGCTACAAAAGCGGAACAAATGTCAGCTGTGATAGGGGGAACAACTGTCGGCTGTGATAAAGTGGTGCGATGTGTATATGTAACAGATGCAGGGAGATATACTATCCTGGGATGTAGTAGCAATCGTCGAAGTCGCTAATAGCAGGTGATCCCTCCTGGATGCACAGAGAGAGAGAGAGAGAGAGAGAGAGAGAGAGAGAGAGAGAGAGAGAGAGAGAGAGAGAGAGAGAGAGAGAGAGAGAGAGAGAGAGAGAGAGAGAGAGAGAGAGAGAGAGAGAGAGAGAGAGAGAGAGAGAGAGAGAGAGAGAGAGAGAGAGAGAGAGAGAGAGAGAGAGAGAGAGACTGATTGAGCGGGATGGTGCCCTTGGTTCGTGCCGCTCTGCCGTCGCCTGGTACTGCACGCCCTGCCGTCGCCTCGACCTGCGCCATCGAAGACTGAAGATCCGCCTGTCTTCACCTCTCATTCGTGTCTGCACCATCGTCGCTTGACGTTCCGCCTCTACTCGTCTGTCGTTCGCGTCCTGTCCGCACCAGCCACGCCTGTAGATCCGCCTGTCTTCGCCTGCCGTTCGCGTCCTGTCCCTACGCTGCCAGCGGAAACCCTAGAGCACCTCAGTCGTTGTTTCCTGCCTGTGAGTCCTCGTCTTCTGCCCCCGAACGTCCATCTGCACGCGCCCGCCTACCTGTGGAGGCTTAGATTTCGCCGACGCCACCCGTGCTTGCCAGGTCTGAATCGTCCCTGCCTCTTTTGCAACGTCAGAGAGAGAGAGCCGTCGTCTCCTGTTCTGCCTTCTGTCCCGTGTCTTGCTGCCTGTCCCGTCCTGTCCTCTACCCGATGGCGTTGCCGCGTTACCAGTCGCCCTGCTGCCTTCGTTTGTGTTGTTGTTTGCGACTCAGCCTGCCTGTGCATGTCCTTTTCTGCCGAGGCGTCCAACTGCTGTGAAACCCTACGCCCGCCAGTTGTCAAAGAGACAGCGTCTCGGCCAGAGTGCCCACTGATCTGTACAAAGAAAGAGAGAGAGAGAGAGAGAGAGAGAGAGAGAGAGAGAGAGAGAGAGAGAGAGAGAGAGAGAGAGAGAGAGAGAGAGAGAGAGAGAGAGAGTGCAGCTCTTCACTCGGCCTCGGACCGGCATACGCAACGATACAATATGGTTGGTCTAGATCTGGCTTTTATAGACCAAACGGTGGCAGCTCTTGGTCCGGATTCCGATACCAAGGAACCAGAGGATATGGTTCCGTGCACAGAAGAGGTGCCTCCTGGTCCTGACTTCCAGCCTGCGGGCAAACGCACCAAGCATACTTCGGAAGAGAGAATGGATCCTTAGGATCGGTCCTATGCTCAGGTTGCTTCTGATTCTGTGGACTCCCAGGATGTTGACTGGGAGCATTTGTTGGAGTTTGCCAACACTCTGCTTGGCGATTATGTTCAACATAATCAAGAAGCCTTTTCTGATTCTGCAAAAACTGAAGATGTTCTGGAGGCCACTGTGGACCTGAAAAATGTCTTGCGCTCCTTTTCAGTGTTCTATGAACGCGCTGTGATTCTCTTCTTCACTGGTCGGATTCCACAGCTTTCGCGTATTCGCAAGTGGCTGCACGGTCTGTTACAAGGGGAATGTGTGGAAGAGATTTTTGTTGGGCCCCGAGGTTTTTTTGAGGTGCTGTTGAAATCTCAGACGCACCGTGCTATTCTCCTGTCTAAACTGCCTTTGTTCTTAGATCGCCGTTTGGTCCATGTTGTGCCATGGCACCCAATGGCGGATTTTCAGCGTCTGCTGCAATGTGAATGCCCTGTCTGGGTTGAAGTGGAAAACTGTTTGGTTGTCTATTGGCCACTGTTAAAGGACGCCATCGCCATTGTGGGCACTGTTCTGGACCCCCCAAGCCTGAGGGCTGTCAATCGTAACCGTTTGTGTATGCTATGGGACACTGCCAGGAAAAGGCCTGCATGGTTACGTCTTAATTGCTCCGGCATGCATCCTTTACACTTTCGTTTGAAATGGGGCAACTTTGTAGGACATTGCTTTTCGTGTGGTAAATTGGGGTATTTTATGGCCGAATGCCCAGAGAAGCCCCACACTTCAGAACGTGAGCATGTTGCACTGCCCATGGAAGATATGGTGTGTGATGCTCCGTCGCAGGATGCCACCCAGCCATCAAAAGTGTTGGATAAAGGTAAACAACAGGTTTCGGGTTTGGATTCCCGTGCCAATGAATGGGTCAATGTACGCGGGAAAAAAGGCAACAGGCCTGTTGTTGGCATGGTGGATAGGGTGCCAACTGCCTCACAAGATTCCATGCGTACTTATATGCGCAGGAAAGGGATGTTGTCTTCAGAACACTCTGCTCCTGCTATGGTTTCTACTGCTCCCCGTCAACAGCCCACAAGGAGAGTGTATTTGGATGGCCCAAAGGGTCCACCTGCTAAGCTGACTTTTGATACTAGAGGTAACGTCATTATCCCATGGGATCGTCGTTATCCCCGTTCCATCCCCAAGACAGCGGATATACCATCTATCTCCAAATTTGGTCATCCGAACTCTTTCGCCGTGTTAGCTGATTTTTTGGATGAGGGGGTCCTGGACATTCTTGCAGAAAAGGTCAAATCGAGGCAAGCCGTGCCTCGTACCTGATTTTCTTTTTGAATAGACATGAAAATAGCCACATGGAACGTGCGAGGAATTTGTTCTCGTCACAAGCAACATGCCATGTGGACTGTCTTGCATGAGAATCAGTGGGATGTTTTGTGTGCTGTTGAGCACAAGAGTCACGGAGAAGCAGGTAAAGTTGTGGATTGCCATGGCTTTCGTCTGTTCTATGCAGGAACACATGCCATGCATTATTCTGGTGTGCTCATGATTGTCCATGAAAAATATCAACCTGCTCTTATTAAAAATGATATACATGGCCGCTTTGTGGTGATTGAAATTTTATTCGAAGGAGAGATCTTATGGTTACTTGGGCTCTATGCTCCGAATGATCCTTTATCTCGCCAGGAGCTTTGGCATACCTTGCAGACTTGTCACTTGGCAGACGGGGTTTTTTGATGGGGGATTTCAATATGTGTGTCGATTCTTCGCAGTCCACATTGGAGCATTTGGTAATGGACGCGCTGGAAAGTCGTATGTGGCATGAGTTGGCTCTTGCCATTCTTAAGCAAGATCTCTGGTCTTGGCTACACCCTTCTTCTACAGGGTTTACTTACCATTCTGCCCAGTATGCAACAACATGGTCGCGGTTGGACTGCATATACATCATGCAGAATGATGATTTCCTTCCTGAGATGCTCGAAATGAAAGTGTTGCAGCAATATGCCTTGTCGGACCATTTCCCTCTACAGCTTGAGCTGCTAGCACAACCCATTGCACCTTATAAGCAATTTCTGGAGAGACTTCCTTTGCGTTTCAACTCGTCTTATTTGAAGCATGCAATCTTTCAGGGCTATATGCAGCAACTGATTGATAGATTCCTATTGGACTTCTCCTCTCAGGGCACTGCTTCGTTTGAATGATTGCTCTCTAATGTGCAGCGGGTGGCTTTGTAGTATGGGATCCATCATGCATCTCTTTGTCGCCAGCGTTGACAAGCAGCGGATGACTTGTTGGCTTTGGTTCGTTCACTGCTGGTGGACACTCCAGATGATGAATTTCTGCTGTCACTGGCAATGCGTGTGGCCGATCTTATTAAAGAGTTTCAGTTGAAATCTTATCAGCAGGCGAAATTGCAACATCTGACGGAGACTTTACAAGATACTGCTTGTCAGACTCATAAGTTCTTTCGAGCTCTCCATGCCTCTCCTGCTCGAGAGAATATGACCAGACTTCAGGATGTAGAAGGTCAAATGGTCCTTGATCCGCAGACTATTGTCAATATGTGTAGGAATTATTTCATCGACCTTCTTGGTTCCACTTCTCCCCCTTCACGCCAAATTACTCATGCCCGTTCAGTTTTTTATGATCTGGTTCGCAATCAGGTTCCGCAGGACATGCAAGCTACTATGGAGACAGATATTTGTGAGGCGGAGGTTATGGATGTTCTGTTACACTTGCCCAAGGATAAAAGTCCTAGCTGGGATGGTCTCACCAATGAGTTCTTTGAGGTTTTTGCTACCCAACTGGCGAAACCATTGACGGCTCTGTTTCAGCAGGTGTGGGAAACGGGGATTATGTCTTCCTCCTGGAAAGGACATATTAAGCTGCTTCCAAAAGTTCCTTCGCCATCGATGTTGAAACATTGACGCCCAATTTCTTTGATGGGTTCTATGTATAAAATCTTTTCAAAAGTAATGCCGAATTGGTTCCATAAGCATCTTCTTGCCATTGTGCATCCTCTCCAATATGGATTCATTAAGGGCCGAAACATTCTGCACAATGTATTAAATGCGCAACTGGCGATTGATTATGCAAAACATTCTAATCAAGAGGTCGTACTAATTCAATTGGACTTGGAAAAGGCTTTTGATTATCTGGACTGGTCTTTCATTGCAGAACTTATGTCTATTATGGGCTTTGGTGCTCGGATGTCTCGTCTGCTTTACACCATCAGTGCTACGACGTCTTCGCGAGTCATGCTGAATGGAGGCGTTACCGAGCCATTTGTCCTTGCCCGCTCTGTCAGACAGGGGTGCTCTTTGAGTCCTCTCTTCTTTGCCCTTGTGACTCATCCAGTTCTTTCGATGTTATCTCATATGGCAGCTTCTACTCAGTTGGTTGGATTGTCGCTTCCTTTTGGATAGCACTTCATTAGTCAATCCTTGGCTGATAACAGCTTTATGATTCTGCGTGCGGACAAGGATAACCTTCGCAAAGCATTAGATGTTTGGGCTCTCTTTGGTCAGGCTTCGGGTCTTCGCATCAATCCTTTGAAATCGGCCATTCTCAGCTGCACGGAGTCGGATTTGCAGTCATTGGACTGGCAGGGTATGGTTATTCCCTGTGGCTCCATTGTCAGGCATCTTGGGTACCCTTTGGGTGTTGATGTTCCCCCAAAGCAGCTACTACAGTGGATCTCACAGAAACTGTCGGCTAAGTTTCTGTATTGGAAGTCTCAAGCTTGGCCCTTCCATGTTCGCCTCAAAGTAGGCCAGACAATTATGTTGCCAATGCTCACATACTTCTTGCCATTGCTGCCCTGGACTGCTACTACACTGAATGCTATTACTTAGTCTATTCGCTTCATGTTATGGAAGAAGGATTCCCTGCATGCAGGCATTTCCTAGATTTCTTGGTCGCATGCGTGCACCCCCAAACGCATGGGTGGAGGGGCTATTTTAGATGCCCAAACTCATATGCTGGCACTCCGTTGGTCTCTTTTCCACGCCATGTGCTCGGATCATCATCCGTGGGTTGTTATAGCCCGTTATTTTCTAGAGGATCATGGGCTTCTGCATGGTAATACCCAAATACGGAGTTCTTGGTGGCACGTTCTTGATACTGATTCTCGGTTCTCCAGTTCTTCCTCATCCCTGCTTGCCCATTTGGTATGTTCCTCGAGATTGGTCCTTCGCAAGGCTCAGTGGCATCTAGCAGAGAATCGCCTGGCTACTAATTCTTTTCAGTTGGAATTATTGGCAGTCTCGCGGTTGCTTTCGTGGGAAGGTAAACACGAGCTTCGACCAAAATTCAACCGCAGATTGGTGGTCTTCCGCTTGCTTCAACCCTTTCCAAGTGCCAAATCTCCAACAGCAATTGTTTCTTTTGCACCACCAGTGTGGAATCCGCCCGTCACCAATTTATTTCTTGCCCCATCGCTAAGAAAATCTGGTCATTCTTGTCAGCCGTTTGGCGAGTGGTGGTTGGTTTAGCGCTACGCCCGTTTGATTGGGTTTTTGTGCAGCCCAAATACCCCACACCGACAGAGCCACATATGAAGATCATGTTTCACTTTCTGCGATATTAGGGCTGTTGGCATAACTGGACCATTCGGAATGCTTTTCTTTTTGATTCTGCCTATAATGTTCAGCGGCATATTGGTAGGCTTAAGGGTCTCTTGTACTAGCAGATAGATCTTCTCCGGCACTCTGATATGCTCTCTCAGGAGGACTTACGTCCCTGGCATATGGCAATTTCCTCTGCGTCTTTGCCATGACTTTGTAGTTCTTAGGTCATCTGGTTCTTGTAAAGAGATAGTGTCCTCTTTACACACGATGGGGTAGACCCATCGTGTATCTTGTAATCATGAAAACTTGTACCTTCTTCGTAATTAATACAATTACCTTTTACGAAAAGAGAGAGAGAGAGAGAGAGAGAGAGAGAGAGAGAGAGAGAGAGAGAGAGAGAGAGAGAGAGAGAGAGAGAGAGAGAGAGAGAGAGAGAGAGAGAGAGAGAGAGAGAGAGAGAGAGAGAGAGGAAAAAACGCGATGGCGGGAGCGAGAAGATGCGTCACCAGCGTCGCCATCGCCTGGTTCCCCGTCGTCAGCGCCTGATCGTGTGGTTCCCCGTCGTCACCTGCAGCTGCCGTCTGGCCGTCGCCCGCAGGCCCGTCGCCTGCCCCTGAAGCCCCGTTGGCTGCGGCTGCCTCTGGTGCCCCGTTGCTTATCTCCAACGTCCCGTCGGCTGCGACTGAGTCCCCCGCCCCACTGCTGGTCGGCCCATCGCCAGCGGCCCCTGCCCTGCTATCGCCCGCCTGAGCGGCGGGCTCTGCACCTGCGTCTCGCCCGTTCGCCCTGTGTTTAGGGTTTCTGCTGGCGAGGCCCCTGCCCTGCGCCCTCGACTATCCCACGCTGCCGTCGACTGCCAGACCTGTGTTCCACCCTCAGGCCCGTGCACTGTTAGGGTTGCGCCCTGCCACACGCGTTCTTGGGACAGGCCACGACTCAGGCTGACAGGTAAAGCTCCGGTTTCATTGGCTGTGTTTGTGGAATCCGCCCTTGGACAGGGCCGCTGTACAGGAAAGAAAGAGAGCGAGAGCGAGAGAGAGAGCGCGAGCGAGAAGACAGCAGTATGGCTGGCCTGGATATGGATTTTCTTGACCGGACGGTGGCAGCCCTTGGCCCTGATTCCGATGCAGAGGAGCCAGAGGATATGGTGCCATGCACGGAGGAGCTGCCTCCGGGTTCTAAACTGCCGGGTTCTGAACTGCCGCCTGCTAGCAAACGCTCCAAGCATACTTCTGATGAGCCAATGGGTCCTCAGGAACGTTCCTATGCACAAGTGGCCTCTGATCCTGTGGATTCGCAGGAAATTGACTGGGAGCATTTGCTAGACTTTGCCAATACTCTGCTTGGCAATTATGTCCAGCATAATACTGAATCTTTTTCTGAAGCGGGAACGGATGATGTGCTGGAAGCTACGGTGGACCCCAAATCAGTCTTGCGATCCTTCTCGGTTTTTTATGATCGTGCAGTTATCCTTTTCTTCATTGGCAGGATCCCAGTGCTGTCGCATATTCGCCAGTGGATGCACCATTTATTGCAAGGGGAGTGTGTTGAGGAGATCTTCCTTGGACCTCGCGGCTTTTATGAGGTGCTGTTGAAATCGGAAACGCATCGAGCTGAGCTCCTGTCCAAGTTGCCACTATTCTTTGATCGCCGCCTGGTCCATGTTGTACCATGGCGCCCCATGGCCGACTTCCAGCGTCTGCTTCAACGAGAATGCCCGGTGTGGGTGGAAGTGGAAAATTGTCCGGCGGTCTATTGGCCAATGTTGAAGGATGCGATGGCAGTTGTGGGAACAGTGCTGGTTCCCCCAAGCCTCAGGGCAATGAACCGGAACCGTTTATGCATGTTATGGGACACGGCCAGGAAAAGGCCCGCGTGGCTTCGCCTCAATTGTTCAGGCATGCATCCTCTGCATTTTCGCTTGAAATGGGGCAACTTTGCGGGGCACTGCTTTTCATGTGGGAAATTGGGGCATTTCATGGCTGAATGCCCTGAAAGGCAACCGTCTTTGGAGGATGCGCAGGTTGTGCTGCCCAAGGATGACATGGTGCTTGATGCCCCGCCCCAGGAAGCCCTTCAGTCACCTCATGTCATGGATAAAGGCAAACAACCAGTCCTGGGTTTGGATTCCCGTCGCACGGACTGGATTGAGGCACGTCCCAAAAAAGGTAAAAAGTTGGATGTAGGCCTGGCAGATCTTGGGCCTACTGCTTCCCAAGATTCCGTGCGCACGTATACGCGCAGAAAAGAAATGGTCACTTCATAGCAGGCTCCGCGCACTACGGCCCCGTCTGCCCCCCGTAAACAGGCTCCAAGGAAAGTCTATACTGACGGTCCCAAAGGCCCTCCTGCTAAGCTGGCGTTTGATACCAAAGGCAATGTGATTACACCCTGGGATCCGCGTTATACCCGCCCCACTCCCAAGGCAGTGGATTTACCCTCTACCTCTAAAGCAGGTCGCCAGAATTCGTTTGCAGTATTGGTTGATTTTCTGGATGAGGGCGTCCTGGATGCTCTCGTGGAAAAGGTGAAATCGAGGCAACAGGTGCCTCATTCCTGACTTCCTTTTTTGAAGATATATGAAGATAGCCACGTGGAATGTGCGAGGCATTTGCTCTCGCCATAAGCAACATGCCATGTGGACCGTCTTGCATGAAAACCAGTGGGATGTATTGTGTGCAGTTGAGCACAAAAGTCACGGTGAAGCAGGAAAAGTTGTGGATTGTCATGGATTCCGTCTGTTTTATGCAGGCACCCATGCTACGCACTATTCGGGCGTGCTGATGATTGTCCATGAGAAATATCAGCCTGTCCTTATTAAAAATGATGTGCAGGGCCGCTTTCTGGTTATCGAAGTCTTATTTGAAGGAGAGATTTTATGGTTATTGGGCCTCTATGCGCCGAATGATCCCGCATCCCGACGGGATCTTTGGTCCACTTTGCAGGCCTCCATGTCACTTGGACGAAGGGGACTTTTGATGGGAGATTTCAATATGTGTATTCACTCTTCTCAGTCCACTTCAGTGTATTCGGTAATGGATGCGCCGGAAAGCCGGGCGTGGAATTCCTTTGCTTTGCACGTACTTAAGCAGGATCTTTGGTCGTGGCTTCACCCTTCTTTTTCAGGGTTCACTTTTCATTCCGCACAATATGCAACTACTTGGTTGCGGCTGGACAGAATCTATATCATGCAGGGGGACGATTTTCTTCCCGAGATGCTGGAAATGAAGGTCTTGCAGCAGTATGCGTTGTCGGATCATTTCCCCCTCCAGCTGGAGATGCGGGCACAATCTATTGCACCTTTTATGCAGTTGCTGAATAGGCTCCCTTTACGTTTCAACTCCTCTTATTTGAAGCATTCAAATTTTCAGGGCTATATGCAGCAATTGATTGAGAGGTTCTTATTGGACTTCGCCTCTGAGGGCTTGCCTTTATTTGCACGGTTGCTCTCTAATGTACAGCGTGTTGCTCGGCAGTATGGGATCCATCATGCCTCGCTTTGTCGCCGTCGTCGATCTGCAGCAGAGGAGTTACTGGCTTTGGTCCGTTCCTTGCTCCTGGATTCCCCAGATGATGATTTTCTGCTGTCATTGGAGAGGCGTTTGGCCCATCTTCTTCAAGTATTTCAGTTGAAATCTTATCAGCAGGCCAAGCTGCATAACTTGACTGACATGTACATTGCAAGATAGTGCCTGCCAGTCTCATAAGTTCTTTCGTGCCTTGCATGCGTCTCCGGCTCGCGACAATATGACCAGACTCCAGGATTCGGAGAGTCGCATGGTCACTGATCCGCAGTCCATTGTCAATATGTGCAGAAATTATTTTATGGAACTTCTTGGTTCTTCTCCCTTGCCTTCTAGCCAGGTTACGCATGCCCGCTCGGTCTTCTATCATCTGGTCCGTCAGCAGGTTCCATTGGATATGCAAGCCACTTTGGAGGCGGATATTTGCGAGGAGGAGGTCATGGATGTTTTGTTGCACCTACCGACGGATAAAAGTCCTAGCTGGGATGGTCTCACTAATGAATTCTTTCAAAGCTCGGCCACGCAGTTGGTGAAGCCATTGGTGGTCATATTTCAACAGGTTTGGGAAACGGGGGTCATGCCCTCCTCATGGAAAGAAGGCCTTATCAAACTGATTCCAAAGGTCCCTTCGCCGTCAAAGCTGCAACACTGGAGACCAATCTCTTTGATGGGCTCCATGTATAAAATCTACTCCAAAGTGCTGGCGAATCGGCTTCACAAGCACCTTCCTGCTATTGTGCATCCTCTCCAATATGGTTTCATTAAGGGCCGCAACATTCTGCATAATATCTTAAATGTGCAAATGGCTATTGACTATGCGCGACACTCCGGTCAGGAAGTGGTATTGATTCAATTGGACTTGGAAAAGGCGTTTGATTATGTGGACTGGTCTTTCATTGCAGATCTCATGTCTGCTATGGGCTTTGGTACCCGAATGTCCCGATTGATCTACACCATTAGTGTTGCGGCTTCATCCAGAGTTATGCTCAATGGTGGGGTTACCGAGCCCTTTGTCCTTGCACGCTCAGTCAGACAGGGTTGTCCTTTGAGTCCTCTCTTCTTTGCCCTGGCGACTCACCCGGTCCTTTCAATGTTATCTTCCATGGCAGATTTTGCTCGGCTGGCAGGGTTGTCTCTTCCTTTGGGCCAGCACTTCATTAGCCAATCGTTGGCTGATGACACCTTTATGATTTTGCAGGCGGACAGGGACAACATTCGCAAGGCATTAGATGTTTGGACGCTTTTTGGTCAGGCCTCTGGGCTTCGCATCAATGCCTTTAAGTCAGCCATTCTCAGTTGCACGGAGCCTGATTTACAGTCATTAGGCTGGCAAGGCCAGGTGGTTTCCCGTGGCTCTATTGTCAGGCATCTTGGATACTCGGGTAGTGGGGGTGGATGTACGGCCAAAGGACCTGCTGGACTGGATTTCACAAAAACTGGCGGCAAAGTTTATGTATTGGAAGTCGCAAGCGTGGCCCTTCCATGTCCGCCTCAAAGTGGCTCAGTCAATTATGCTCCCAATGCTATCGTATTTCCTGCCATTGTTGCCATGGACGCCTACTACTTTGAAGGCTCTCACTCATCCCATCCGTTTCATGCTATGGAAGAAGGATTCACTGCAGGCAAGCATTTCATGGATTTCATGGTCACATACATGTACCCCTAAGCACATGGGTGGTGGAGCTCTTTTGGATGCAGAAAATCATATGCTAGCTCTCCATTGGTCCCTTTTTTGTGCCATGTGTGTGGATCATCACCCGTGGACCATCATAGCCCGTTATTTTCTTGAGGACAGCGGGCTCTGCCATGGTAATACCCGGCTTCGGGCCTCCTGGTGGCATGTCCTTAATGCTGACTCCCGTTTTTCCAGCTCCTCTTCCCCTTTGTTACTGCACTTGGTCGACTCTTGGAAAGTGGTGCTCAAAAAGGCCCGTTGGCACCCGGTAGAGGACCGCTTGCAGACGAACTCCTTTCAGCTGGAATTGTTGGCAGTATCGAGACTACTTTCATGGGAAGATAAACATCAGCTCAGACTGCAATTTAACCGCATGGCCCGTTTAGGTGTGACGTCGGTTGCGGATGCTACCCTTGCCACGCGCAATGTCCTCGTATCCTTTCGGACTGCTAGGCGACTTTTCAAGATCCCACGCGGATACCGTGATTTATGGGGAAAGCTTTCGGCGGAGCTTCAAGGCAGGCAACCCTTTCCTGCCCTGGCTGTGGATCGCCCTTGGCAGGACTGGGACCTTGCAGGCCGGTTGAGTCTGGAAAAGGCCTCTACTAATCAGGTCTATCATCTTCTTATTCGGGATCGCCAATGGCTGGGTGACAAAGCTAATACTGTTTGGGGACTGCGGAAATCGCTGACATGGTGGCAGACAACGCTGATGGAGGGCTGGCTGAATAAGGCACCTTTCAAATGCAAGGTCTTTCTTTGGCGGGTAATGATTGGCGGTCTTCCTCTTGCCTCGGCCCTTGCCAAGCGTCGCATCTCCAATGGCAATTGCTTCTTCTGTACCACTACGGCGGAGTCGGCTCGACATCGTTTTCTTTCTTGCCGGCTCGCCAAGAATATCTGGTTACTCTTGTCGCACATTTGGCGCACTGTGGTGGGCTCCTCGCTAACTCCTTTCGACTGGGTTTTTGTGCGCCCGAAGTATCCCACACCGCCACAGTTGCATATGAAGATATTATTTCACTTTTTCAGATACTGGGAATGCTGGCACATTTGGACCACGCGCAATGCTTTTCTCTTTGATTCGGCCTCTAATGTACTGCGCCATATTGCCAGGCTTAAAGGCCTCTTGCATTGGCAGCTAGATCTCATCCGACACGCCGACTTGCTCCCTCGGGAGGATTTGCTTGCTTGGCATATGGCAATTGCCTCTGGGTCGTTGCCATGATTGGTGTAACTTTTTTAGTGCATTACTACGGGGATTTTCGACATGTTGGCCTAGGGCCCTCGTGCCTCTTGTAATCAGAAAGAGAGAGAGAGAGAGCGAGAGAACTTGTTCACCTGATGGCTTAGTGTCATCAACTATCTTGTAATCAAGTAATCTTGTATTTTTCCGTAATTAATACAATTACCTTTTACGAAAAAAAAAAGAGAGAGAAGAGATGGTATTGAAGGTAGTGATGGTGGTGGTGGTGGTGGAAGAGCTAGCAGCAGCGGTGTCAGCAGTGATGGTGGTGGAAGTGGAAGTGAGTACATCTAAGGGTAGAATATGTGAACTATGTGGAACAAGAATAGAGGGGTTGCCCAGAAAACTCGCTCAAAAACCTTGCTTCTTGCCCTTCCACCATGACTTGAAACTGTGGTACAATTGGGCTCGTCTAAAGGATGGAGAAACTTGAGATGTAAATGAGCAAAAATAATGGGGTTTCAGAATTAGATGACTCAAACAACAAATATATGGATTGTGACTTAGGGGGGGACTGAAACATCTACTAATGAAGCAAAAACCATCAAATTTGACACACTTGAATGTATTATTAAGCAAATAATCATGGACCCAAAGCTGTAAGAGATAGATGTGTTGCTTATAATGAAGGATGTGATACAACTGGATTGTGACTGATCATGGTTGAACATTTAGAGGTTGTGAAGTATGAAAATGCAAGATTGAACCAGACTGAGTCACCATCTTTGTCCAAAGTAGAAATTAGGTTAGAAGTATGATTTCCTAAAGAATGTTGGAGTTAGTTACATCTGGCCTGTCATTGAAGGCGTCTGGCTGGACTAAAGGCTTTCCAATACTCAGAGATAACCGGACCTGTTTAAATACAAACAAGTAGGAAAATACATGTTTAAAATTTAGTTGCGTGTTTTGACAAAGTATGTTCTAATTTCTTGAGAAAATATTAATATGGAATGAATCAGTGCCAAGTCAATAATAACAAAGCAGTGTTTTAGCAGTTTTTTAGGCATATAACCTTAATTCTCGTGAACAAAAAGACCTTTCCGAACAGAAATTTTTAGTGTCTAACCCCAATTTTGATGAACATATAGATATTTTAGAAATGGTTAATGTGTAATCTTTTGAGGCAATGCCACACATTGACAATCACTAATGAACAGGAACATGCACTGACAAGCAAATGAAGGTATGGGTTCCTGTTGGGGATTATTTGTTTTATTTTACATAAAATATTTACTTATTTAAGGTGGCCCTCCATATGCTTCTTGTCACTCCTTGGGTCAGAATCTAACCATGGGCTGATTGCAGGAAATCCTTCTATCATTGGCATGTATTAAACTCTTCCTCTCCATACATCTCAAGTAGTCCTATCTACCAGTTCATAAGCCTTCTCTAAAACAGAACAAGCACTACAAGATTCCTCATGCCCTGAATGCATCAGCAAACCAATTTATGTTTGAATGCATGTGTTCTGACCAACAATTCTTTTCAGAATCAGGTTAAAATAGGATGCAACTGCCAACTTGTGATAGGTGAATGCAGGTAAAGTTTCCAAGCCAGCTGTCTTTCGAGGGGGCCTCTTAACTAGGCTTAATTGGCTTTCTAGCAGGCACTGGATCTTTTGGTAGATCAGCGTCAAAGATCTTGGCAGGGAATTCAAGGTCAAATTCATAGTTGCCATTGCACGAGCTTGGAGATTAGTTATCCCTAACTATAGTTGAAGAGAACAAAAGGCAGCCTCTTCTCTTCGACCACCATTTGAATTCAGAGACTGGCCACACTCTGGGACCAAGGACACATCTCTCTTGGTGACTGTACTCAGGTCATTGCTACAGTGGAATATAGGTTTTCCTTTTCAGGGAATGGAAAACATCCAGCAATAGAGACATCAGGGCCTCATGGGGGCTTCATAATATGAAAAACAAGAGTCCACCTGAACACAACTGAACTCATGCATTTTGCGATCTTTACCTATGGAAATAATCTTTCTTCTTGTGACTCAGTTTGGGACAAAAGTCACACACAATCATGTCATTGTGATTGGTCTTGTTATTTCCTTTCAACTTAAACTAATGTAGAGGGCTTCATGTATAGTTACCGCATTGGAATCTTGCTTGGTTTTCAATCTCTTCTCTTCTTCCAAGAGAGAAGCTTCAACCAACTAGGGAGAAGGCATGTTCATGAGAGTAGTAACCACATGCTCATACTCTTCAGGAAGAGACTTGAGTAAGACACCAATGGCTGTCTTCTTTGTCCTTGAGATCTATACCTGTAAGTTGAGTTAGCAAATCTTTCATGTAGCTCAAATGAAATGCTAAAGAAGACTCTTGAGTGATGCATCTCGAATGAGAACATTGTTTGGAATCTATTGAACTTCCTTCTGACATAGAAGCTCTTCAAAATTGCTCAGCGCAACTGGTCCACAATAATGATGTTGAGATAAGTTGAGTTACAAGGTAGATCAATCAATGATTTTTGACTAGGAAATATGTGCTGAACATGAGTATCAATGCTGTTATAACAGCAGTATACCAAGGGACAAAGAAGTATAATAGAGAAAGAAAGAAAAGAAAGAAAGAAATATTAACGTCTACATCAGGCCAGTGTGGCTTATGAGACAAAATCCAGAGTACATCCATGTCTAATGTCATCTCATCAGTAAGGTAAAGATAACATTACAAATAAGTGGGTGGCCTATGAAACAATACTGAAAATAACTATACGATGGGACTATACTAGGGTTGAACCATGTGTAGTGTTGTTCCATCAATAGAAAAGAAAAGGAAAGGAAAGGAGAACCAGATCTGATAGAACCATGTACAAAAGTGTGGTGGAGACTAAGGGCTGTAGCTGATCTCAAGATTTGCACATGATCTCAGCTATGATGTGGTCCCTAGCTGCTTCACTGATATGCCTAGTGGTGAGTCTTTGGTGTCTCATGATAATGGCTCTAATCCGATTGTGGTGTGGCCTCCTCGGACATGGTCATGTTAGATGGGGTCGTCGTGCTCGACGAAGGGAAATGGCTCTATCCAATGTGACTCCACGGTGTGGCCTGTAAGGTGTTTGGCAGGGTGGCTCTGTCTCTGCTAGGCTGGTAGTATCAATAGGGTCGGCTCTGTAGAAGAAGTCTGTCATTGCTCTCTGTGTGTGTCCCTCTGGATGAGTTGGCCCCTTGTCTCGCAGTAGTGCAGTTCGGCGCCTCTCGAGCTCCAGGAGGAAAAGACCTAGGCATATTTGGTCCTCGTACTCCATGATGCGACGAAGGGGTCCAAATCCATCATAGAAGAGGCAGTGGTACCGTCCTCATATGTCATAGTATACTGTGCATCTGCATATGTAGTGCTCCTCCGTCTTAAGCTCTCGACCACAAAGCTGGCATGTCCTATCCTCTGCTAGGGTATTTGTCCATTTGCCTGTCTCCATTTGAAGCCTATGTGAGGAGGTGCGAATCTGTCCGATAGTAACCCGTACGCTATGGGAGAGATGGGTGTCCATATATGCTGGCCGAATAGTGAAACCATCATTAGAGAGACACAAGAAATGACTCCTGTAGAACTCCATCCTCGATCCTAGAGGGAGTGGTGGATGGATCTATGTCCTTGCTGTCTCAATCCTCAAGATATCAGCTCTGATCACCTGGTTTAGCTCTGATCGACTGAGAGAAAGAGTAGGGCAGTCAAGGCTATAATCCAAAGGTGGAATCCAAACCATGTAGGCTCATCCAATGGCCATATGTGAAAACCAACAGCTCTTCTCGCCTCCTGTTGCTAGTTGTCTAGATGAGGTTAGTGCCAATCTAGAGTATCTATGGCGTGGAAGTTCCCATAGTTTGTGCCAAAAGGTCATTGCCCTGAAGAGTGCCTCCATAACTATAGTTGTTGCCCCTAGCTCTGCTCTGACAATGGGATGTGGGGTGGAGGGCTTACTCCTAATCATATGTGCTATCATCATGATCAATGGCCTTTTCATGCTATCCCAAACATCATAATAATCCCTTTCTACTCCAATTTTATCAGTGAGTGGGCTAAGACGCCTGTGGTACAAGCTGCAACCCCATACCTTTGCTCCATATAGTAATGTAGGTGTGACTAGGGTGTCAAACAGCCAGAGTTTGGTGAGGGGCTTCTGGAACTGTATGTGAGCACATTGACTCTTGAGTGCCCCTAGTGTTGCGTATCCACATGCCAGAAGTGCCTCTGATACCCCTCTTAACAAAAAACGTGGGCCAGAGAAGGTGACTCCCAAATAGACATATTCCCTCACATGCTTCAGTATGTCCCCCCCAAATATGAATTGGTACATAGATCTAGTCACCCATGCTGCTAAAGTATTGAAAACCATGGTTTTGGTCTTCCCAAGGTTCACTGTGAGGTCTTTATCTCTACAGAAGATGTGCAAAGTATCTAGATGGCACTGTAATCCCTTTGGTGAATCTGAAAAGAGAACAATATCATTTGCATTATACACTAATATCGGTATCAGCACCCCATCCATGCTGGCTCCAGCTCCTCCTCCTCGGTCTATGTAATCAAACACTTTCTCTATGTATAGACCAAACAATGTGGGTGAAAGTGGACATCCTTGTTTCACTCCTATGGTACTGTCAATCCTCTTTGATAGCCCCCCAGGTGCTCGTACATGACCTGTCACTGCCTCATATAATACATAGACACCCCATAGTATACCCTCTAGTACTCCAATGTCCTACAATCTTTGCATGATGCGTGTACAAGGGACTGTATCAAAAGCTTTGCGAAAGTCTACAAAGCAACAATAGATCCTCTTGTCTTGGGTGACCCTTCTCAATAATGGCTCTAAGTGTGAGAATATGGTCCAACGTGGTATATCCTTGTCTCAAACCTGCTAATCCTTGTGCTCTCTTGCTTTGCATTTTAGCCTACTCACTGAGTTCATGCTCCAATGTAGATCCATATATATTGGCCAAAGTATAACCGATCATGATAATCTTGTAGTTGCTAGGAATCAGGGGATCACCACTTTTAAATAGTGGAATTATAGTATTGTCTGACCAACTCATAGGGAAACCTTCACATACTACTCTATTGAACATATGTACTAATATGGGTGCTAATATGTCACAAGCATGTGAGAAATGTTCTGCCACTAGTCCATCCTCATCGTGTGCCCTTCCATTTTGTAATCTATAAATTGCATCCCTAACCATTTTCCATGTGATGAAAGACCACTGGCCTACAAGCTTGTGGGGGCTGCATAGGTGGCTGTCCAGGCACGTCATGCAGCTGTCTCCCATAGTCAAGCCAAGCATCTGGTGATGTAATGTGTATGGGGGGTTGTCTTTCATGCAGCATCTTCCATGCGCTTTGGCTATCCCGCCCAAAAATAGCTGATATATCTCTACTTTTGCTTTCGCTAAGTAGTCTTGTTTCTTATTCCACATAAGGCATTTGAAGAATGCCTTTGCTTGGCGATGTGTTTGAGTACCTAGCTCCACTTCTCTCTCTAAGCAAGCTCAGGTGACTCTACACTCATCATCATACCAACTATTTTGGGGAGTAGTAGATCGTGTGGGTCTACATCAGGGCAAGGTGTGTGGGAATGCATACATGGCCGATCCATGTATGGCCTCTGCTAAATCCCTTGTACATTCTTCCAAAGATCTCCTCAAGTCCAATGTATGTAAACAGGTCTGCAGAGAACCACTGTAGATGTATGAGGTGTCTTCTGTAAAGTAGTATTTGGGATGTTTAGGGAGGCATGGTGTTTCATGTTTCATATGTATACAAAAGAGCATGAATGTCAAAATAGCGTGATATGCTGCTATGCCGATTGGTCTCTTAGATATCTTAAAGTTTTGGATGTTTGGTATCAATGCTGGTGAGCCTATCAAGCAATCCACAATACTTGCCCCTCCTTTGTGATTCCAACATGTCAAATTGTCAGATCCTGGCCATTGTGGTAGACCATTAAAGAGAGAGATCCTAATGATAGTGCTGAAATGGCAACTTGAATGGAAACAACTCCAAGTCTGACTATTTAGTCTCTAGCTCACAATGAAGCTAGAATTTTGCCAAGTCTTTTTAGACACAAGTCCTTTACTTGATAGGTCACAAATGGACTAAGATTTCTCAGAGAATAATGTTGTGGATGAGGAGTATGGGTCGCTCCAACTTGGCATTTTCAGATCTTCCCTTTTGTTGTAATGCTTCCCTTTGTTTCTCTAAGAAAGAAATTGCCTTTGTCCAAACCCTCTTTAACAAGAAATGCAGTACTAAATGGGCTTTAGTATGAGCTATCAATATCCTTGATTGGATCTCTGGTTTGGAAGATACGACGTCTTCACTTACAAGTGGTTATCCAGAGAAAGTTGGTACCTGTTCAGAAAACACAGCATTACCCAACCTCAAATAGGTCAAATGACTCCATAAAAGTAGTAAGCAGGTGTGCCTTATGGTGATAATACCTCTTTAGTTGATGGATTCAAGAGATTTGTCTTCCATTTTTCTGTAGATGACTTCTACTGACAGGGAATGCTGCTAGCCTCCAGGCTGAGAGCACATCGAAGCTAGAGTAGTAATGTAGGTGACTTTTGAGGCAGCTATGGCACTATTTATAGAATCATTTGTGGCACAAAGAAGCTTTGTTCAGGCTGACATGAAGATGCACATTTATAGCAGATAAAGAGCCAGAATAGGGCACTATTTTCAGCATGATTGTGGACAGTCAGGGCTGCTCATTCTAGCTCAAAGATGGCAGCCCTAGATTACTTCAGAGAGAATGACTGTGAGGAGTATAGGAGTACCCTTGGCAGTAGTCAAAGAAGCCCACTTGGTTCCAAGAATGACAGCCCTAGATTGCTTTAGAAAGAAAGAAAAGAAAAATCTATTAACATCTCTAGAAGGCTAGGATGGCCTATGAGACCATAACCAATACAATTGGTATCATCATCTCTCATCGAGAAGAAAAACAAAATTATTTCTAGATCTACATGATAAACTGAAATGAGAAATGAAAAATTAGGAAAGAGTACAGAGTATCTCCCTCTCAATCTATGGAATCCACCAAAACTGTGCCAGCTATCTCCGACTGAATCAGCGTGGTAATCTTCATTTGTAGCGAGCAATCATGGCACAAATGTGTCGCATATGAGCATGCCTACGTTGCCGAGCAGGTACCCTAGGGCGTCATACTCTGCATAATGCTGTAGCTTTGTTTACTGTGATGCCACCTGATCATGTCCCTTGATGGCGCCTGTCTGTAGGAGAGATGTAGTGTCTAAGGTGAAAGAGGCCGGGGGGTTAGCCATACTGAAAAATTCTGTAACTACTCTCTAGAGGGGTGGATGTGGCTGGGATTTTGACTCCGATCCCGTAACAATGCTACTTTGCGCCGTTGAAGCTCCAATAAGAAAAGACCCAGACATCTCTAGTCCTCATAGTCCACACCTGTCTCAATGGTCCAAAACCCTCCTTAAAGAGGCAACGGTAGTGGCCTCGGATATCATAGTATACAATACATCTACAAATGTAGTATTCCTCCGTCTTTGGTTCCCATTTGCAAAGCTGGCATATCCTCTCATTTGCTACAACATGACTCCATCGATCTGTCTCAATCATTAGCTGATGTGATGAGGTGCGGATCTGCCCAATAGCAACTTGAAGCCCATGAGAGAGTTGAGCATCCATATATCTTGGCCTCACTATGAAACCGTCATGGGAAAGCTACAAGAAGTGACATTGGTATTGTGCCATCTTTGTGCCTAATGGGAAAGGGGGCTTGGACCAAGTCCTCTCAGAGAGAATGACAGTGAGTAACATAGGAGTACCCTATGCAGTAGTCAAAGCAGTCCACTTGGCAAGAATCAAGACCTTCAATTGCTCTAACATACCATATTGAGAGATTAAGAAAAATAAGAGAAAAGAAGCTTGCACAAAGATGAATCCAAAAGGATGCATACTCTAAATAGTTTATTCAAAATGAGGGTACCTTTATAAAGGGAAATTACAAAATGGTTTTTGCTGATGCTTTTGGAGAGTGGATTTGACCTTAGTGACAAGTAGGTGAATCTCCTAAACTTGTGCCAATGGTACTTCTAGACACTCTACATAGCGTGTTATGAGACCTAGGAGACCACATGGATTCTCAGCCTAGGGGCCTCAAGAGGTTGGACAAGTGGACATAACTCATTATATATGTCTACTAGGATCCACAATTAGACCTCTAGGCGATAGAGATAGAGAGATAGTGCACTAGACTAATAAGAGAGTGGTTAAGAAGAGTATGAGTAGACATTTGATGGTCCCCTTTCCTAAGGAACACACACATGCTTTACTAGTCCTACATGCCTAGCGGATGATGGATTGGACAAGGCGTTCTTCTTGAGCTACTCGGACTTGGTCACCACAGGACTTCTTGCGACATTTTGATTATGGCATGGGGAGATATGCTAGAAAGGGCGTTTGAGAGATTGATTCACCTCATCCCAAAAGGCAATGGAGATAGGTTGGAGATTACTCAATGGGGCCAATCACTTGGAATGACATATAAGATCCTTGCTATAGTGATCAGTCTTAGACTATCTCTTCTCAATATAACCTACCCACATAGGTTTTGTTTGGTAGTGTAGTATCCTAATTAAAATGTTTTCCTTCTAGGAATCCGTAACTCTTGTGAGGTCCAAAAGACAAACTTTTGGCATTGTTTCTCTACTTTGAGAAGGCTTATGATAAAGTTGATGGGGAGTTTTTTGGGAGGGCATCATGCTAAGGATGGGTTTTCCAAAGTAGTGGGTCAAAGGTGTAGGGATTCTCTATTCTCAGCCCATAGCTAGGTTCTTGTCAGTGGTCCCAAAGGTGACAAATGTAGTATTTAGAGGCCATTGAGAAAGGACTACCCCCTTGCATGTCTTCTTTTTCTGTTTGTAGAAGAGGACATGAACTCTGTTTTGAAGTATAGATCAACAAGTACACATGGTGTTAGACTGTCCATTCCAGAATTTGAGGAGCTTTTACATGTAGAGTTTGCTGATGACAGAGGTTCTTACTTGGATGGAGATGAGGAGAGATTAAGCCTCAACAGCTCTTACGAATTGGTACAAGATCCTGAGAATTTTGGTTTCAGACACTCAACAATGAGATTGGAGACCACATGAGAATTTCACTTTGATTCACCATGGAAACTCTGTGAGACACCTTGCTTGCCATGTGACCATTGATATCACCTCAAAGTAGCTGGCACTTTTATTCTTGAGCATCACGAAAGTCAGCTGGATCATTCAGCCCAAATCTGGATGTAGTTTGGGGATCATGAAACCTGATAGTTAGAGTAGAGATTTGATGGTGAAGCTCCTTGTGAGGAGTCTTCTTCTAGGCAAGTATCTGTGGAATAAGTTATTACTATGGAGATTAAAGACTATTGTTCCTACTGATGGGCATTAGTAGTCAAAGGGTGCTAATATGTGCTATCGTCTTACAGATGGTTGCTAGCAACCTTCACATAGAGATGGGGACTACGTCTTGGACATTTTTGCAGGCTGTGGAGGACTGGGAAAAGCATGCACTGAAATGCACTGCTATCGCATGTGCCTTGAGGGAGACTTCAGTGCATACAATCAAAGCCTTGTACATGTGGCATGCCAGCACCCTTCAGATCATAGTGATGATGAGTACTGCTATGAATCAATCTGTTATTGGTAATATAAATTGCTTTGCATTTGAAAAACCACCATCAAGTTACGGAAAATGAGCAATTTCTACTGAATGTTTTACTGATGAAATGTTTTAGTTTGCAACATTTTGCATACCCATTTCACTTCAAGGAAAAAGTGCAATTTTTAATCAAAACTTATAGAATATATGTGTTTTAAAGGTGCTATTCTGCCATTTCATGAGGCATTTCACTTAGAACCTACCCAAGGATGAAACATTTCATGCTAAAATGCGAAATTTTAGGGGTGTTATATTTTGCGGTTACCTCCCTCAATGGAGGACCATGGCAGGCTAGCATTCACAAGATTTTTCAGCACACCTGCACTATTGGACCTGGGAATGGTTTTCAGGTCAAATTTTCTGCTACTATTATCTAGGATTTGAGATAAATAAATACAAGGACTTCAAAAGATTGATCTGTGCACTATTGATGAGGAGATGAGACCACCTCTTTTCTTTACCAGCTACTCAGAGGTTCTATTTGCAAGGAGATTCTGTAGTGGGAAAGTGGCTTCTGTTTCTTGTGCTATCAGCTTAGTCATAGAGAGAGGCTTTGTGGCATGAAAGGGGCTAGAGACATCATGGAAAGCAGTAGGGAGGTGGTACTCCTACAGTAGAGGGTTAAGATGGATGCCTCAGAGGGGACATTCTTCTTGCAATGGTTGGCTACTGGTGTAAAGAGTGTTTACCTTCTCCAATTTCAATACATGAGGAAGGTAGACTTGAGAGAGGATTTGGATCAGTCATAGTTCACAAGATGCTCTCAACAGACGATTAGGGTTGTGGCTCATTGTGCCAAGACTTCGTATTTGGACTTGGAGCATGAGACATGCATGATGGATTGTTGGAAATATTTAGCAATGGAAGGAGACATCTTCAAAGATTACATGGGACCCTAGGGAGTAGGTTTGGAGAGATCCATTTCTAGAAACATCTAGGAATGTCACCTTCTTTGGATATAGTATTAGATTGGGGAGGAGAATCTAGATAAGCTGGATTAGAGTGATATGAACATGACCCAACATTGGACTGCACATGATATTCACCTTTCCTTGTTGACTTTTGGAGGAGTTGGAGGACAGCTATAGACCTGGAATATTTCACTCTTTCTGCAGTTATTAGTGCACAAGAGTCTAGCAGTTGATCTTGACTTGGTTGTTGCACAGAGGCTGTCCCTTGAGTTAGATACCAAGAGCCAGAGGACCATGCTATAGATCTAATTGACACATCCATTGCAAAGACTCCAACATTTGGACAGAGATTGTCCATAATCTCTAGGGGAGATGGTCCATGGGAGAGGATACAAGGTGGTTGGAAGACTATGACAAGGGGGAGAGATGCTTTTCTCTGGGCCTAGGATTCTGACTGATTCTGGCACTTTATTTCATTGTCCGCCACACATGGTTTGGCACTACAGACCTTTTGATTGGTTATCCACTCAAGCCTCATAATATACTTCCCCATTGTTGTATACCTTTTGTTTTGAAAGTTCCTTATATGGGATTTATCAATAGAATCATTCTTCCCTCTGAAAAAGAAAAAGTTAGCAGATGGGAGAGAGCTACATGTGAGTGCCCTCGTCTCTAAAAGGAATTCCTGAAAAGGACCTCACACCTGCCCAAGTGGCACACTGAAAAGAGCATATGCCCCTAGTTCTAGAAGAATGCAAGGACGGGAAGTGGGCAGTACACTGAGATGGCAGGGTGATCATTCAGGAGGCAGGCCTACATAATGGTATGCGGCTTATGGGACCTTGAAGAGCTCAATCTGGAACTGCAGCGAAGCTTTATGACTTGATGCAGGAGTATTTTGAGGACAAAACTAAACAGAGGATATTTGCCATGTATACATAAACACATATGTGCAGAAAGTACAGTACCATAGGTTCATAAGAGATCTGGTGGTGTATCTGGCAGAGCAAAAAGCAGTGACACTAGGGCAACCAGAGGCTTAGCTAGTGGATACTGGAGATGTGCAAGGGTGGCTGGAGGAGGATGAAGAAAGCAAAGACAACAAGTAAGGATGATGATGTTGGTGGAGGTGGTACCTGCTGAAGCAGAGGAGGCACAAAGGTGGACAGAGCAGACTTGGGCTCGCTAATTGTGTCAAGGAAGGAGACGACACATTTAATCTTGGTGGTAATAGAAGCCTACAGGTAATCTGAGAGATGAGGAAGGATTTATCAATAGTGATAGTATTTTTTATAATGTGATAAAGCTCCTGTAATACTTAAAAGAAAACACTGCAACCAATTTGTAAAAAGGAATTGAGTGCATCGGCTATGTGAGATGGGGAGGATCGAAGCTTAGCTGAGAGTACACAATTGGCAGTGAAGAGAGTGAGAGAGTGAAGACACAACACCCAAGGCAAATTACCAATAGTGTAATGCAAGTACAAAGTACAACCCTTAAACCTTAGGGTTGTTAATATACGTTCACACCCGAAAGGTGTAAAACACGATAAGTGGCCGAACTGTGTAACATAAGCACATAAAATAAAAGAGAATATAACTGGGGGAAAAAACCTCTTATAAGGAGAGTAAAAAGTGCCCCAGTGTCCTATTGCGAATCACCAACACTCCTTTGTGAGGGTACGAGTGAGTCAAACCCAACAAACCCCCTAAGTAAAAAGTGATCAGCATATAAGGATCATCCACCAAAGGAGATCAAATTTAAAGCATTGTGAAATGGTTCAAATTTGTCATGAGGAAGAGCTTTGGTGAAGATGTCTGCCACATTACTATCGGTAGGACAATAGACAAGGTTGATATCCCTTGCATGTAGCCTCTCTCTGACAAAGTGATAATGTATCTCAATGTGTTTCGTGTGTGCATGAAAAGACGGGTTCCGTGCTACTACAATGGCACTTTGATTGTTAGTAAACAAAAGAGTAGGCTTCATGATAGATACATGAAGATCAACGAGCAAACATCTCAACCATACGTACTTAACTATGGTAGTGAAAGCTGCCTTGTATTCAGCTTCACAAGACAATGTTGCAACAATGGATTATTTCTTACTAAGCCAAGAGATGTAAGATGAGCCAAGAAAGAAACAATTTCCACTCGTAGAGTGACGTGAATCACAATCACCAGCCCAATCTGAATCACTGTAACCACGTAGTTGCAATGGTCCCCCCTTGGCATAAAGCAGTCCAAGAGTCCAAGTAACTTGCAAGTAATGAAAAACATGCTTCACAGCTTGCCAATGTGACATGCATGGGTTGTGTATATATCTACTCAAGGCTGAAACTGCAAGGTCAATATCTAGCCTTGTGTTGCATAAATATATGAGACATCCAACTGCTAGAGCGTATGTATGGATGTCAAATAAATCATTGTCATCATGCAAGGATAGCTTGAGTCTAGTCTCCATCGGTGTGCAAATTGGCTTGCAATCTTGTAAGCCAAACCTCTCAAGAAGTCTACCAATATGTTTGGATAGTGACAATCCAATGCCTTTAGCATTATGAATGAATTGAATGCTCAAATAGAAGTACAAAGGCCCTAAGTCTGACATCTCAAAAGTTCTCTGTAAAATTTTCTTGAATGCTGAAATCCGATCAGCATGTGTCCCTGTGAGTAGAAGATCATCTACATAAAGACATATGACCAACAAAAATCCCCCCCTCTTTACATATGTAAAGAGTAGACTCCGATGAGATGTTAATGAACCCTTGGCCGAGTAAAAAGCCATCAATTTTTGCATACCAAGCTCGGGGAGCTTGCTTTAAACCATACAAAGCCTTTTTCAGCTTATATACCAAGTCTTCAGATCCCTCAAAAACTACAAAACCAATGGGCTGCTATACATACATTTCTTCTTGAAGTTCCCCATATAAAAATGTAGTCTTAATATCAAGTTGAGCATAGTCCAACCGTGATGGGCAGCCAAAGCAATCATAGACCCAATGGTAGATATACGGGATATAGGAGCAAATGTCTCCTCATAGTCAATGCCTTTGTTTTATGTGTAGCCTTTGGCCACAAGCCTGGCTTTATACTTATCAATGGATCCATCCGCATGTCTTTTCAGCTTAAAGGCCCACTTTGTACCAATGGCTTTCCTTCCAACAAGAAATGTCACTAAATCCCATATTTGATTCTTTATGATAGAATAAGATTTAGCTTGGATTGATGCCATCCAATGCACAATTTGTTCTACATCCTCAAAACATTTAGGCTCCTCATCATCAAGTGTGTGTGCTGCCATAATAAACTCCATTGTATTAGCATGATCATGCAAATGAGCTTGTCTTCTAGTACGACTAGCAATAGGAGCATCCAAATGACTATCTTTCATAGTCTGCAAGTACTATCTAGGATTCTGCCTAGCTTCTTGATTGTGTACAAGCTCCTATTGATTGAACCTCAAATTCATCATCTTGCAAAATATTTAGATCAGCCATAGGCTGAATTTCTGCATTGCTCAATGGAGTAGCTGGTTAAACATTGTGTTCATTTACTGAAGCTCCAGTTGTATCACCAAAAGAAATGGGTAGCAGCCCTTCAAACACATCATTTGCAGCTTGATATGTGTTCAAAACCAACCAGGGATAATTCTGATTTTTCATCAAAGAACACATCCCCTACTGACAAAGACTTTCTTGGAAACACGATCATGTAGTCTATATCCTTTGCTCTCACTGCTGTACCCTACAAAAATGTATTTAACAGCCTTATTGTCCAACTTTTTTCTTAGTACTTTGGGAATATGAGCATACGCAAGACACCCAAAAGTACGAAAAATGACAACTGAAGGTTTTTGGCTATTCCAAGCCTCAAAAGGTGTAAAACTTTTTAATGCCTTGGTAGGGTACCTGTTTAAAACATGGCAAGCACATGTAACTGCTTCCGTCCAAAAACCATGTGGCAAACTCTTAGCTTTCAGCATACATCTGGCCATCTCCATGAGTGACCTATTCTTCCTTTCTGCAACTCCATTATGTTGTGGAGTACATGCAGTAGTATATTGATGAACAATGCCTTTTTGCTTTAAAAAAATTATTCAACATGGAAGACATGTATTTCCCCCCTCGGTCCGAATGGAGAGTCTTAATCTTGTAGCTAGATTGATTTTCAGCAAGTGCAACAAAAGGCAAAAATGCATCATACACCTCTGACTTTTTCACCAATGAGTAGACCCAACAAAAATGAGTAAAGTCATCAATGAAGGTGACGACATAATAACAACTACCCAATGACTTTGTATGCATAGGTCCACATACATTTGAATGCACAATTTGTAATCTGGCTGTTGCCTTAAAAGTGACATCATGAGGAAACGAGAATCGATGAATTTTTCCCAAAATGCAACCCTCACAAATATGCTCAAGAGGTCTCTCCAAGAGAGGTAAGCCATCTAGCATCTGAGTACATGCATAAGCATCAAATTGCCATTGTTGATATGTCCCATGTGAACATGCCATCTCTCTGCCTGTGACATAGCAGGAGTAAGAGTAGATGCTAAATAGACCGATTGATCAATCGAATAAACATCTAACTCATAGAGTCCATAACATAACATGCGAGTCAAAACCAAAGTCAAGAATTCTTTATCCCTAACCATATATTTATCATCATCAAATGAAACTTGCTACCGCACTTTGCTAAAGAAGAAATGTACAACAAATTCTTCTTTATGCCTAGCATATATAATGCATCCTGTAAACGGAGAGTAGACCCTCAATGGCTATCGAGACAATCTTCCCAATACCTCTAATAGGGTAAGATGCATTGTTGGCACATTGTACAAATTTACCAACAGCAGCTGCAATAACAAAGGAAAACAAATCCTTGCGGAATGCAATGTGTTTAGAAGCACCATTGTCAAAGAACCAAGTGCTAGCATTCTCAGTAGAGCTAAATGCTCTATTAGCCCAAGAAGAGTCATAACTGCAAGTGTAGAAACAATAGTTATGGCCCATAACAAAAGATGCAGACTCTGTAGTAGTAGAAGGTGCATCAGAAATAAACATCCTTGACTCCTTCTCCTTGGCTATGCACTTATTACATTCCGTTATGTAATGACCTATCTTCTTACAATAATGGCACTTGCCATTCTTCTTGTCTTGCGTACCCCCTTGTTTCTTGCTGCTTTGTGAAGTATCTGAACTTCCAGAACTCTGCGGAGAGTTTTTAGACTGGCTGCCCTTGCCTTTTTGCTTCGCCATAAAGCTTGTTCAAAGGCTATTATATCCACCCTATTGTTCTTTCTTGTTTGCTCTTCTTCTAGGAGCAAACTAGCTAGCTGAAGAAAAGTAAGTGGCTGTGGAGATATTCTCATGGTGAGATTTAGGGCCATATGAAAGGCCAAATAAGAGGGTGGCAAAGAATTCTGAGTAGTAGAGATCAATTGTGCATCCGAATAATACTTATCTACATTCATTAACTGCTCACACAAGTCCTGAATTTTGTTAAGATGATCCTGCATGGAATCATCTTCATCCATCTTCACATCCTTAAGCTCTTTCTTTAAGAAAGTGATGCGTGTCTCATTTTTTCTGGCAAACATGTGCTCAAGTGTTAGCCATGCTTCACATGAAGAAGCTGCAAACCGTATGTGCAAGATTATAGACCGCTGAACTGCCAATGCAATCGATGACAATGCTTCAGCATCCCGTGTGTCCCAAGCCTTTTGTGTTGCTGATCGCTGGGGAAGTGGCTGAGCTGGAGTGGGCCTTTGACGACGTCCTCCTGTAGGAGGTGTTGCAGGAGCCACAACTCTAGGATGGAATTCTTCACCGCTAAGAGAATCCCAAATATTTTTAGCAATCAGCACATTCTTCATCATGAAAGACCATAGAGGATAGTTGTTTCCGTCTAATCTATCCTCCGTGGATACATATGTGAATACATCACTTTGTCCCTAATGGCCCATAGTAAATGCCACTGTTTCAAAGAGCACAAGAGCTGTCCAGTGCACAAACAGTGCTCAACAACACAATCAATGCAAAACCCCCAAAATTTTGTTGTAAAAAATGCACAATTTCAGTCTATTTCAGATTGAACCTGAAGTACATTTGTGAAAATCTGCACTGAACCCAAAAGCCCTAAATTTCTGGCCCAAATCTCAAGAAATTTCTGCAATAAATGTGTCCAAGACACGTCCAGGAGCAGAAATAGATTGCCCGGGCAAAAGCCCCTTTCTGAAATTCAAATTTTGAATTAAAAAATGGATTAATGTATCAATTACCTTCTCTATTGGTGGCCTGCTGTTGATGGCCCTGCAACAGATGGTGCTGGCCAGTGGCAGACCTGGCCGACCTAGCGGAGATGCACAAGGTTGGAGCAGCGTAGGAAGAGGGTGCACGCAGGCTGGAGGGGCAGGCATCGATGTGGTGGGCGCTATGATAACCTATGTCAACTTACCTAGTTGTCATATTACCCAAATGATTTCCCATATGATCATGGTGGGAACAAAGTTGCAAGTGGAAAATAAGTTCGCACATGCCAGAGAATGTCCACGTTTGGAGGGGGCGGATGTCGTGACGTTGCGCATCCATCACTACAAACCTGAGGGCGTAGTTTTTCACCAGGATTTTGATCTCATGAATGATATGTCTCTTCATATACGAAATTGGTTTCACATTTAGTAGCCCACAAAAGCTAACAGGGCATATTGAGCAAAAGGTGGTTATATTTGGTCGGCTTCAGCTGACAAGGAAAATATATTTTGCACCGCAGCGCTGCAGGCTGGTGGTGTTGTAGGCTGACTAACCTGTAGGCTGGGCGTTGTAGGCAGGTGACGTGGTGGCGGTAGCTGGCGAAGCTGGAGCTGACCAAGGGCTCAGCAAATCTGGGTGCTGCTGGTACAGGACTGAACAGGGCGAGAGGCTGAGCTGGACTTGAGCTGAATCCCTGCTCTGATACCAAATGTGTGATGGGGAGGATCGAAGCTCAGCTGAGAGTACATAATTGACAGTGAAGAGATTGAGATAGTGAAGGCACGACACCCAATGCAATTACCAAGAGTGTAATGCAAGTACAAAGTACAACCCTCAAACCTTACGGTTGATAATGTGCATTCACATCCAAAACGGTGTAAAACACGATAAGTGCCTGAACTGTGTAACATAAGCACATAAAATAAAAGAGAATATAAATGGGGGAAAAAACCTCTCATAAGGAGAGTAAAAAGTGCCCCAATGTCCTACCACGGATCACTGATACTCCTCTGTGAGTGTGGGCATGAGTCAAACCCAACAGACTGCTCAATAGGGTGTGTAGACAATGTTCAAGAGGCCAAAGGCTATGACAATCAAACTACTGTTTCCCATAGAGCTGCCAGCCAGGGATGCTCACTCATGTTGTATAATTACCAATTTCTGTTTGTCTGTATGTTAACATTTTGTACTTAATTCATCTTAACTGATAAGAGGATAACTTCTCTGGAAAAGGAGATCCATGCAGAAAAAATATTGGAACAGAAGATTGACTTAACAATTGTAAAATAGTGGCTCAGAACATTTAGTAAAAAACTGAAGGTTGCTGTCTCTATAGCATCTTACGTGATAAAAGGATATTTTATCTAGAAAAGGAAGTCCATGCAGAAAAAATATTGGACAAGAAGATCCACTTAACAAGGTGTTAACAGTGGCTCAGAACATTCATTAACAAACTGAAGGTCACTGTCCAGAGGTAGAATCACTATGTATTACTCACTGAATTGCGTGATGGACCACCCTTTCCACGACCCTGGACCGATTTCCGTCTTTCAGTAGTTGGAATGGCAGGAGATTGCTTTGGAGCTGATTTTGAATAGATCCTAGAAAATAAGAGAAAATCAGCAATTAAATCATTTTTATAGCCAAACAAATTGTATCAGCACAAAAGCGAAGAAAAATGGACTAGATGATATACTTTGTGACTTGGGGTTTTCTCTTGCGGTAATATCTATAGAGAACAGGAATTAGATCCCCACAGTCTGAAAACTCTTTCTTAAAGTTTCGATCCAATGCTTTATCTTCCCCAACTGTAGCCTCATATTTTTCTTTGAAGTCATCAACCTGTATGTGACGTCAGTCATGGCCAAGGATGGATTTTACAATCACATAAAGCATGACAATCTTTACATCTATTGCAAATGTTGCACGTACAGAAAGAACACATTGCAACAAAGCGATCTTCTACTCTACCTTACGTTTGGTAGATTAAGTAAATAGTTTTCTCCAAAATCTAAGACCTTCCTTTATACCAACTATTAATGTCTTGTAATCTAAGACCTTCCTCTAGCTTACACTGACTATGAATGTCTTGTAATCTCTAATTGCACAATGTTGTGGGTCACTGCTCTCCTCTTCCAATATGTTGGAAATGGAGGAAAGAGAGAGAGAAAGAAAGGAAGAAATATATATTAATGTCTGCAAAAGGCCAATGTGGCCCATGCGATAAAAACCAATACATCTATATCCAATGTAATCTCATTACAGTAAAGCTGAAGTGAAGTAACATGAAATAAATAAATGTATCATAATATGAGGCTGAGATCTTCTAAAATCAACATGAATCTAAAAACTGAAGACTATATCTATATATATATGTGATATCTAGCTAAAATGGTCCATCTCTTAGAATCTCCATCCTGAAATGGTCCAAGGCCACTCTGCTAATGTGTCGAGGGGGGTGTCTCCCGTGTCTCGCAATAATGGCTATGATCTGATTATGGTATGGGCCTCTTAGATGTTGGCCAAGTGGTCGGGGTCATTGTGCTTTGCAAAGTGCAATGGCTCGGTCTAATGTGACTCCGCGGCATGATGTAGATATGGTCCGAATAGATGGGGCTGGATTTGCTAAGCTAGTGGTACCTGTGGAATCTGATCTGTGAAAGAAGTGTGTCACTGGCCTTTGCCTAGGTCGTTTTGGGTGGGGTGGTCTCCTATCTCATAACGATGGGTGGGATGTATCTTGACCCACATGTATTGTGCATCTTTGTCTTTTTGTGTCACTTGCACTACATCTCCGAGGTCTTCACGAAGGAGTACAGCCATGTCTCCAAAATCCCTAGTGCTACCAGGTTTTCTAGCATGTGGGTGGAATGCACTCTCCCATCTGTACCCATGGACATCTGGCAATTGACCCCCTTTACATTGATGTGTTTCTGTATACATGGCTATATCTATATTTTGAAAACTATCCTCAAAATATCCAGCATTTAGGCATAATGCTCCATTACACTTCCATACTGACATCCTGAGCACCTCATATTCCACGCATTATCATTGTGTCCGGCAATCTGTAATAATCACCTTGTTGTCCCTGTACACTACATATTTTCCTTTCTTTGGTGCCTCCAAGATCCTAGGCATGCTTGCCCTTCTATGTTCGAGTTGGGCAGATCCTCATTGAGGTATATCTTTTCCCCTTTTAGAGCCCCACGTTTTGTGAGGAAAGCTCTCTTTTTATCCAAACTCTCAAATTTCAGCATGAGGATACGCCCTCTCCTGTCTGTTGGGTCTCCCACATGCCATGCATCTAAGATGGGTGTTTCCTTTACTCCCATTTTGTCACCTAGAGCAATTGCATCTTCTTGTGGGGTTCCTTTCTCAGCCCATCCCACCACACGGATTCGGAGTGCCCGACTCTTTCGACTTGCTTCTTCTTCTATGGTTGCATTCATCAATTCTATTTTTTTTGCATGCCCCCTTTGTTCCTTTTTGCTACCTCAAATCATTCAGCATTTTCCTTAATGATACATTCCACAGTTTTCATTTTCTTCCTTGCTCCTTCAACTACATCTGCCCATGTGTGCATGTCTTTCTTGAGGCATTACATCTCCTTTTTCTAGTTTTGGTGCATCCTGTGATGGCGTTTGTACATCAAGTTTCTATTTATATGCTGCTAGGTCTTTCTTATATGCATCTAACTCTGATTTAAGCTGAGCGATTTCTTCATCTTTGATGATTATGTAAGCATTAGCATATTTCTTCTAGCTTTTCATTTCCGTTCTCCAAGTTGTATCCAGTGTTATAAGGTTGTCCGCCATTTCAGCATGTAATTCTGCCTTTATTTCATTGTATTTACCCTGTTCCCACTCACTAATGCATGTTTCCATATGTGTTTTCATTTCTTGCTGTATTTTGTCATACATTGATGCATACATCTCTTTAATTTCAGCCCGTATGAAGGATTTCATGTCTTCCAAGCTTCCCATGCCTGTTGTTTTCAATAACTTCGCAACCTTTGAGCACCTCTTAATGCTTGTTGGTGTGGGTGCATTGCGTATGCATCTTCGGTAAAGTCTTGGGGGGTTTGGAAGAGTTGTTCTTCATTCGGGGTAACACCCTGTTCTCTTGGGGATGTTGGTTAACTAATGTTTGCTATAGTAGATTTTGTCTCAATGTGTGCACTTTTGCATTCACTACACCAGTATTTACTCTGTGAGTGTTCTGTCAGATGCAAGCTATCATTGCAAACTCTACAAGCATTTGGTCACTTAAGGAGAGCATTTCGTCACTTCTCTGCATTTGTCACTGTATCAAGCAATTAATGTCTTAGAGCATTTAGTCACTATCTCAAAGCATTTCATCACAGTCTTTGCATTTTCATCACCACCTAGATAGAGAGGGACGGTAGGGTTGCATTCTCTGTTACAGCACATTCTCCACAAGTCTTAGTTAGTTATACATTCTCCACAAGTCTTAGTCACTATCTCAAAGCATTTCATCACAGTCTTTGCATTTTCATCACCACCTAGATAGAGAGGGACGGTAGGGTTGCATTCTCTGTTACAGCACATTCTCCACAAGTCTTAGTTATCAAGCAATTAATGTCTTAGAGCATTTAGTCACTATCTCAAAGCATTTCATCACAGTCTTTGCATTTTCATCACCACCTAGATAGAGAGGGACGGTAGGGTTGCATTCTCTGTTACAGCACATTCTCCACAAGTCTTAGTTATGCATTCTCCTGAGCACTGCTACTGGTCACAGTAGTCTCAGTCATGCATTCTCCAAAACTCTCTCAGTCACGGAGGGTCAGAGCAGACATGCGAAGAGGACGGCATTCCTAGGATGTGCATTCCACATGCCTGTTCAATGCATTAGCTTTGTTGGTGCCTATGAGGAAGGAAAAGATTCCAATCTCTGCATTCAAACAGGCAGAGGCTCAAACCATTGACTTGTCTCTGCAACTCAAGCACTCAGATATAAGGCATCTGTGAACCAAGGTCCTGCACAATGCTGTCACTCTGGTCGGGAGACCCCGCTCTGTTTCTCAAGCTGCAGATTTAGGTGAAGATCAGATCAAAGCAGAGCATCCGTGAACCAAGTTCCTACGTGCGCATCCGAGAGAGAGAGAGAGAGAGAGAGAGAGAGAGAGAGAGAGAGAGGGACATGTTATGGTGTCATGTATCTTGTAATCAAGTAATCTTGTATTTTTTTCGTTATTAATACAATTACCTTTTACGAAAAAAAAACAAAAAAAGAGAGGGACAACATTCGAAAGGCATTAGATGTTTGGACGCTCTTTGGTCATGCTTCTGGTCTTCGCATCAATACCTTTAAATCAGCCATACTTAGTTGCACGGAGCCTGATTTACAGTCATTAGGCTGGCAGGGCCAAGTTGTTTCCCGTGGCTCCATTGTAAGGCATCTTGGATACCCGTTGGGGGTGGATGTACGGCCAAAGGAACTACTGGAGTGGATTTCACAAAAACTGGCAGCGAAGTTTATGTATTGGAAGTCGCAAGCATGGCCATTCCATGTCCGCCTCAAAGTGGCTCAAACAATTATGCTGCCAATGCTAACGTATTTCCTGCCATTGCTACCGTGGACGCCTACTACTTTGAAGGCTCTCACTCGCTCCATTCGTTTCATGTTATGGAAAAAGGATTCACTGCAGGCAGGTATTTTGTGGATTTCATGGTCACATACATGTACCCCTAAACGCATGGGTGGTGGAGCTATTTTGGATGCTGAAACTCATATGCTGGCTCTTCGTTGGTCTCTTTTTCGTGCCATGTGTGTGGCTCATGGCGCGTGGACCATTATAGCCCGTTATTTTCTTGAGGACAGCGGGCTACGCCATGGTAATACACAACTTCGGGCCTCCTGGTGGCATGTCCTTAATGCTGACTCTTGATTTTCCAGTCCCTCTTCCTCTCTGTTACTGCACTTGGTCAGCTCTTGGAAAGTGGTGTTCCAAAAGGCCCGTTGGCATCCAGTGGGGGACCGCTTGCATACTAACTCCTTTCAGCTGGAGTTGTTGGCAGTATCGAGATTACTTTCATGGGAAGACAAACATCAGCTCAGACCAAGATTTAACCACATGGCCCGTTTAGGTGTGACTTCGATTGCGGATGCTACCCTTGCCACTCGCAATGTCCTCGCATCGTTTCGGACTGCTAGGAGACTTTTTAGGATCTCACGCGGATATCGTGGTTTATGGGAATAGCTTTTGTCGGAGCTTCAGGGTGGGCAACCCTTTCCTGCCCTGGCTGTGGATCGTCCTTGGCAGGACTGGGACCTTGCAGGCCGGTTAAGTCTGGAAAAGGCCTCTGCTAATCAGGTGTATCATCTTCTCATTCAAGATCATCAATGGCTGGGTGTGAAAGCTAATACTGTTTGGGGACTGCGGAAATCGCAGTCATGGTGGAAGGCAACTGTGATGGAGGGCTGGCTGAATAAGACACCTTTCAAATGCAAGGTCTTTCTTTGGTGGGTAATGATTGGTGGTCTTCCTCTTGCCTCGGCCCTTTCCAAGCGTAGAATCTCCAATGGCAATTGTTTCTTCTGTACCACTACTCTGGAATCGGCCCGACATCGATTTCTTTCTTGCCTGCTCGCCAAGAATATCTGGTCACTCTTGTCGCAAGTCTGGCGCGCAGTGGTGGGGTCCTCACTTACTCCTTTCGATTGGGTTTTTGTGCACCCAAAGTACCCCACACCGCCACAATTACATATGAAGATCTTATTTTACTTTTTCAGATACTGGGGATGCTGGGACATTTGGACCACACGCAATGCTTTTCTCTTTGATTCGGCCTCTAATGTACCGAGACACATTGCGCGGCTTAAAGGGCTCTTGCATTGGCAGATAGATCTCATTCGGCACTCGGACTTGCTCCCTCGGGAGGATTTGCTTCCCTGGCATATGGCAATTGCCTTTGGGTCGTTGCCATGATTGGTGTAACCTTTTTCGTGGATTAGTACTGGGATTTTCCACACATTGGCCTAGGGCCCTTGTGTCTTTTGTAATCATGTAATCATGTAATCTTGTACCTTTTTTCGTAATTAATACAATTACCTTTTACGAAAGAGAGAGAGAGAGAGAGAGAGAGAGAGAGAGAGAGAGAGAGAGAGAGAGCGATGGATCGTCGGCTGCCTGAGCCCCCGTCGCCTGAGCCCCCGTCGTCTGCCTGAGCCCCCGTCGTCTGTGCCCTCGTCGCCTGAGCTCTTGAGCCCCCGTCGCCTGGGCCCCCGTCGTCTGTCTGAGCCCCCGTCGTCTGTCTGAGCCCCCGTCGTCTGAGCCCCCGTCGTCTGCCCGCGTTACGCCAGTCGCCGTCGGCCTCTGCTTGTCTGCGTCCGCAGGTACGCGTCTTCGCCTGGATACCTCTGCGCGTGCCCGTGAGCGAGACAGAGCTCGACAGAGAGGAGTCGAGAGAGCGAGCGAGTACAGCCCCTTCGTCAGTTGTCCCGTCAGCCGTCTGCTCTACGTCTGCTGCCCGCGGGTGCCTGCCCTCTGCATCTTGCTGTGCTGCGACAGAGAAAGGGAGCCCTAACCTGGCAGCACGTGACTGCAACCCTGCACAGCTCCGAGATCTGATCTGCTCTTGTACAGAGAGAGAGAGCGAGAGAGAGAGAGCGAGAGAGAGAGAGAGAGAGAGAGAGAGAGAGAGAGAGAGAGAGAGAGAGAGAGAGAGAGAGAGAGAGAGAGAGAGAGCCCTCCGGGACTTGCACAGAGAGAGAAAGAGAGAGAGTGAGGGAGCGAGCGAAAACGAGAAGACAGTAGTATGGCTGGCCTGGATATGGATTTTCTCGACCGGACGGTGGCAGCCCTTGGCCCTGATTCCGATACAGAGGAGCCGGAGGATATGGTGCCATGCACGGAGGAGCCGACTCCGGGTTCTGAACTGCTGCCTGCAGGCAAACGCTCCAAGCATACTTCAGACGAGCCAATGGGTCCTCAGGACCGTTCCTATGCGTAGGTTGCCTCTGAACCTGTGGATTCGCAGGAAATTGACTGGGAACATCTGCTGGACTTTGCCAATACTCTGCTTGGCGATTATGTCCAGCATAATAATGAAACTTTCTCTGCTGCGGCTGCGGATGATGTGCTGGAAGCCACGGTGGACCCAAAATCAGTCTTGCGGTCCTTCTCGGTGTTTTATGACCGTGCAGTTATACTTTTTTTCACCGGCAGGATCCCAGTGCTCTCACATATTCGCCAATGGATGCACCATTTATTGCAAGGGGAGTGTGTTGAGGAGATCTTCCTTGGACCTCGCGGCTTTTATGAGGTGCTGTTGAAATCGGAATCGCATCGAGCTGAGCTCCTGTCCAAGTTGCCACTATTCTTTGATCGCCGCTTGGTCCATGTGGTACCATGGCGCCCTATGACTGACTTCCAGCGTCTGCTTCAACGAGAATGCCCGGTGTGGGTGGAAGTGGAAAATTGTCCAACGGTATACTGGCCATTGTTGAAGGACGCGATGGCGGTTGTGGGCACAGTGCTGGTTCCCTCGAGCCTCAGGGCTATGAACCGAAACCGTTTATGCATGCTATGGGATACGGCCAGGAAAAGGCCTGCGTGGCTTCGCCTCAATTGTTCTGGCATGCATCCTTTGCATTTTCGCCTGAAATGGGGCAATTTTGCCGGACACTGCTTTTCATGTGGTAAATTAGGGCATTTTGTGGCCGAATGCCCGGAACGGCAACCGTCTTCTGAGGAGGCGCAGGTTGTGCAGCCCAAGGATGACATGGTGCTTGATGCCCCGACACAGGAGACCCTTCAGCCACCTACTGTCATGGATAAAGGCAAACAACAGGTCCGGGGTTTGGATTCTCCTACCACTGACTGGATTGAGGCACGACAAAAAAAAGGTAAAAAGTTGGACGCAGGCCTGGCAGATCCTGGGCCTAATGCTTCCCCGGATTCCGTGCGCACGTACACGCGCAGGAAAGACATGGTCACCTCACAGCAGGATTACGCGTACTATGGCCCCGTCCGCCCCCCGTCATCCGTCTTCAAGGAAAGTCTATTCAGAGGGCCCCAAGGGCCCACCTGCTAAGCTGGCATTTGATGCAAAAGGTAATGTGATTACACCTTGGGATAGGCGCTATCCCCGCCCTACTCCCAAGGCAGTGGATTTCCCTTCTACCTCTAAAGCAGGTCGCCCGAATTCGTTTGCAGTATTGGCTGATTTTCTGGATGAGGGTGTCCTGGATGCCCTCGCGGAAAAGGTGCAATCGAGGCAACAGGCGCCTCGTTCCTGACTTCCTTTTTTGAAAATATATGAAGATTGCCACGTGGAATGTGGGAGGCATTTGCTCTCGCCATAAGCAACATACCATGTGGTCTGTCTTGCATGAGAACCAGTGGGATGTATTGTGTGCAGTGGAGCACAAAAGTCACGGTGAGGCAGGAAAAGTTGTGGATTGCCATGGATTCCGTTTTTTTTATGCAGGGACACCTGCTAAGCACTATTCGGGCGTGCTGATGATTGTCCATGAGAAATACCAGCCTGTTCTTGTTAAAAATGATGTGCAGGGCCGCTTTTTGGTAATCGAAGTCTTATTTGAAGGAGAGATTTTATGGTTGCTGGGACTCTATGCTCCGAATGATCCCGCATCCCGACGGGATCTATGGTCGACTTTGCAGGGCTCCATGGCACTTGGCCGCAGGGGGTTTTTGATGGGAGATTTCAATATGTGTGTTGACTCTTTTCAGTCCACCTCAGGGCATTCGGTAATGGATACGCCAGAAAGCCGGGTGTGGAACTCCTTTGCTTTGCACGTACTTAAGCAAGATCTTTGGTCGTGGCTTCACCCTTCTGTTTCAGGTTTTACTTTTCATTCCACACAATATGCAACCACTTGGTCGCGATTGGACAGAATGTATATCATGCAGGGGGATGATTTTCTTCCCGAGATGCTGGAGATGAAGGTCTTGCAGCAATATGCGTTGTCGGATCATTTCCCCCTCCAGCTTGAGATGCGGGCACAATCTATTGCACCTTTTATGCAGTTGCTGAATAAGCTCCCTTTACGCTTCAACTCCTCTTATTTGAAGTATCCAATTTTTCAGGGTTATATGCAGCAATTGATTGAGAGGTTCTTATTGGACTTCGCCTTTGAGGGCTTGGCTTCGTTCGCACGCCTGCTCTCTAATGTGCAGCGGGTTGCTCGGCAGTATGGGATTCATAATGCCTCTCTTTGTCGCCGACGTCGACATGTAGCAGAGGACTTATTAGCCTTGGTCCGTTCCTTGCTCCTGGACTCCCTAGATGATGATTTTCTGCTGTCCCTGGAGCGGCGTTTGGCTCATCTTATTCAAGTATTTAGCTTGAAATCTTATCAGCAGGCCAAGTTGCAAAACTTGACTGACACATTGCAAGATAGTGCCTGCCAGTCTCATAAGTTCTTTCGCGCCTTGCATGCTTCTCCGGCTCGCGAAAATATGACTCGACTCCAGGATTCGGAAGGTTGCATGGTCACTTATCCGCAGACCATTATCAATATGTGCAGAAATTATTTTATGGATCTTTTTGGTTCTTCTTCCTTGCCGTCTAGCCAGGTTACGCATGCCCGCTCGGTCTTCTATCATCTGGTCCACCAGCAGGTTCCATTTGATATGCAAGCCACTTTGGAGGCGGATATTTGCGAAGAGGAGGTTATGGATGTCTTGTTGCACCTGCCTAAGGATAAAAGTCCTGGTTGGGATGGTCTCACTAATGAATTTTTTGAGCACTCGGCCACGCAGTTGGTAAAGCCATTGGTGGTCATGTTTCAGCAGGTCTGGGAAACAGGGGTCATGCCTTCTTCATGGAAAGAAGGCCTTATCAAACTGATTCCCAAGGTCTCTTCGCCGTCAAAGCTGCAACACTGGAGACCAATTTCGTTGATGGGCGCGATGTATAAAATCTTTTCCAAAGTGCTGGCAAATAGGCTTCACAAGCACCTTCCAGCTATTGTGCACCCTCTCCAATATGGTTTCATTAAGGGCAGCAACATTTTGCATAATATCTTAAATGTGCAAATGGCTATTGACTATGCGCGGCACTCCAATCAGCAAGTGGTCTTGATTCAATTGGACCTGGAAAAGGCGTTTGACTGTGCGGACTGGTCTTTCCTTGCAGATCTTATGTCTGCTATGGGCTTTGGTATCCGGATGTCCCGATTGATCTACACCATTAGTACTGAGGCTTCTTCAAGAGTTATGCTTAATGGTGGGGTTACAGAGCCATTTGTCCTTGCACGCTCGGTCAGACAGGGTTGCCCTTTGAGTCCTCTCTTCTTTGCCCTGGCGACTCACCCGGTCCTTTCAATGTTATCCTCCATGGCGGCTTCTGCCCAGCTGGCAGGGTTATCTCTTCCTTTGGGGCAGCACTTCATTAGCCAATCTTTGGCTGATGACTCCTTTATGATTTTACAGGCGGACAGGGACAACATTCACAAGGCATTAGATGTTTGGACGCTCTTTGGTCAAGCCTCTGGTCTTCGCATCAATGCCTTTAAGTCAGCCATTCTCAGTTGCACGGAGCCGGATTTACAGTCATTAGGCTGGCAGGGCCAGGTGGTTTCCCGTGGCTCCATTGTCAGGCATCTTGGATACCCATTGGGGGTGGATGTACGGCCAAAGGACCTGCTGGAGTGGATTTCACAAAAACTGGCCGCGAAGTTTATGTATTGGAAGTCGCAAGCCTGGCCGTTCCATGTCCACCTCAAAGTGGCTCAGACAATTATGCTACCAATGCTGACGTATTTCCTGCCCCTACTGCCATGGACGCCCACTACTTTGAAGGCTCTCACTCATCCCATTCGTTTCATGCTATGGAAGAAAGATTCACTGCAGGCAGGCATTTCCTGGATTTCATGGTCACATGCATGTACCCCTAAGCGCATGGTTGGTGGAGCTATTTTGGATGCAGAAACTCATATGCTGGCTCTTCGTTGGTCTCTTTTTCGTGCCATGTGTGTGGATCATCACCCGTGGACCATCATAGCCCGTTATTTTCTTGAGGACAGCGGGCTCCGCCAGGGTAACACACGGCTTCGGGCCTCATGGTGGCATGTCCTTAATGCTGACTCTCGATTTTCCAGTCCCTCTTCCTCTTTGTTACTGCACTTGGTCGGCTCTTGGAAAGTGGTGCTCCAAAAGGCCCGTTGGCATCCTGTAGGAGACCGCTTGCAGACTAATTCTTTTCAGCTGGAATTGTTGGCAGTATCCAAATTACTTTCATGGGAAGATAAACATCAGCTCAGACCAAGATTTAACCGCATGGCCCGTTTGGGTGTGACTTCGATTGCGGATGCTACCCTTGCTACTCGCAATGTCCTCGCATCGTTTCGGACTGCTAGGAGACTTTTCAGGATCCCGCGCGGATACCGTGATTTATGGGGGAAGCCTTCATCGGAACTTCAGGGTAGGCAACCCTTTCCTGCCCTGGCTATGGATCGCCCTTGGCAGGACTGGGACCTTGCAGGCCGGTTGAGTCTGGAAAAGGCCTCTACTAATCAGGTGTATCTCCTTCTCATTAAAGATCACCAATGGCTGGGTGTGAAAGCTAATACTGTTTGGGGCCTGCGGAAATCACTGTCATGGTGGCAGGCAACGCTGATGTAGGGATGGCAGAATAGGGCACCTTTCAAATGCAAGGTCTTTCTGTGGCGGGTAATGATTGGTGGTCTTCCTCTTGCCTCGGCCCTTTCCAAGCGTCGAATCTCGAATGGCAATTGTTTCTTCTGTACCACTACGGCGGAATCGGCCCGACATCGTTTTCTTTCTTGCCCGCTCGCCCAGAATATCTGGTCTCTCTTGTCGTAAATGTGGCACGCAGTGGTGGGGTCCTCACTGACTCCTTTCGATTGGGTTTTTGCGCGCCCAAAGTATCCCACACCGCCACCGTTACATATGAAGATCTTATTTCACTTTTTCAGATACTGGGGATGCTGGCACATTTGGACCACCCGAAATGCTTTTCTCTTTGATTCGGCCTCTAATGTACCGCGACATATTGCAAGGCTTAAAGGGCTCTTGCATTGGCAGCTAGATCTCATCAGGCACTCTGACTTGCTCCCTCGGGAGGATTTGCATTCCTGGCATTTGGCAATTGCCTCTGGGTCCTTGCCATGATTGGTGTAACCTTTTTAGTATACTAGTCCGGGGATTTCCCACACGTTGGCCTACGGCCCTCGTGTCTCTTGTACTCGTGTAATCATGTAATCTTGTACTTTTTTTCGTAATTAATACAATTATCTTTTATGAAAAAAAAAAGAGAGAAAAGAAAGAAAGAAAGAAAGTTATATTAACGTCTTCTAAAGACCAAAACTGGCCTATGAGACAAACTGTGATACAACTGATGAGGTCCAGCTATCCAAAATAAAAGTGCTGAATGAAAAGCTAAAAACTGGAAACTGAAAATACGGTGCTGTGAGTGTGATAAGTGTCGTGTATGTGTATGTGCGTATGTAGCTCTGGTACTCCAGATAATGGCTACAAAAGGGGAACAAATGTCGGCTGTGATAGGGGAACAACTGTCGGCTGTGATAAAGTGGTGCGAGAGAGAGAGAGAGAGAGAGAGAGAGAGAGAGAGAGAGAGAGAGAGAGAGAGAGAGAGAGTATATTAACGTCTCTAAAAGGCCAATGTGGCCTATGAGACCAAAACAGTACATACAATGATGATGGTGTGTTTCTCATCTAGAACGAGAAGAAAGATGAAGAACATGCCTATAAGACTGAAAAGGAAATGAAATGAAATGAAATAGTGTCCCATAAAGGGAAACATGTCAATGATCTGAAAGTGAGAGTAGAGAAATGAAAACTCTCCATCAATGATATGTCTGTTCTCTAGGGAAGTGTATCTCTGCATAGCTAAGGCGTCTTGGCATCTGTCTCCTGTGGCGCTCAATGATGGCTTTAATTTGTCTGTGGTGTGGATGTCTAGGCCTTCGTCCGGGTGGACGTGGGCGCCTAGACCGGCTAAGTGCCACTGCTCTATCCAAAGGGACACCTATAGAAGATGAGGTCCAATGATGATGTATTCCTGTAGGCTGTGTGGCAGTAGTAGTGGTATCTGCCATACTCTGTCGTGTATCCATGAAAAAGTCAGTGACTGCTCTCTGTCTATGTGAGCCGAGCTGTGGGGGCCTCCTACTCCGTAGAATTGTTGCTCTGCGCCTCTGGAGCTCCAAGAGGAAAAATCCCAAGCATCTCTGATCCTCATACTGCATGATCCGTCTCAGGGGTCCAAAACCCTCTCGAAACAGACAGTGGTATCTACCTCGTATGTCGTAATATACAGTGCATCGGCAGATGTAGTGTTCCTCTGTCTCTGGCTCTCTGTCGCATAGTGGGCATATGCGTTCTTTTGTCTGTATACCCTCCCATCTGCCTGTCTCAATCCTCAGGTGGTGGGATGAGGTGCGGATCTGACCAATAGCTGTGCGTAGTCCATGAGGCAGCTGTGTGTCCATGTAATTGGGTCGGGTGATGAAACCATCCTCAGATACCTGGAGGAAGTGGGTCTGGTAGTGTGCCATCCTCGTGCCATGGGGCGAGGGGGGTCGGATCCAGGTCTTCTCCGTATCTAACTTCAGTATGTCTGCTCTGATCACATGGTTTAGCTCTGATCGGCTTAGGTCAAGTGTAGGGCAATCCAGGCTATAGTCAAAGGGGGGTAGTCTGTCAATCTGCAGACCATGTAGACGCATCCATGTGCTCATCTGAGCATACCAACAGTGTCTGTCACCGTCTGCTGCTAGTTGTCTAGAAGAGGCTAGGGCTAGCCGTGGGTATCTATCTTGGGGAAGCTCCCATAGTCTATGTATGAAAGTCACTGCCTGAACCAAGGCCTTAGCCACCATGGGTGATGCCCCCAACTCAGCTCTGATAATCTCATGTGGGGTCGAGCTCTTCGCTCGTATCATGCGTGAGATCATCATGACCAGTGGTCTTTCCATATGCTCCCATCCATCATAGTATTCCTTCTCTGGTCCATCCTGGTCTCCCAAAGGCTGTCTCCTCGTGTGAAACAGACTCGGACCCCAAATAGCTGCCCCATATAGGAGTGTGGGTGTAACCAAGGTGTCAAAAAGCCACAGTTTGGTGCGCGGCTCATGAAATTGTATGTGAGCACATTGCCTCTCCAATGCCCCTAAGGCTGCATATGCTTTTGCCAAACGAGCCTCTGATGTCTCTCTCCAAGAGAACTGTGGTCCCTTCAATGTGACCCCCAAATAAACATACTGCCTAACCATCTCCACTGGCTCTCCGTCAAAAGTAAATTGGTGCTCAGCTCTTGTCACCCAAGCAGCTGAAGTGTTAAATACCATAACTTTAGTTTTCCCAAGGTTCACCTTAAGATCTCTATCTCTGCAAAAAGCTGATAATGCATCCAAGTGTCTATTTAGTCCCTCAGGTGAGTCAGATATAAGTACAATATCATCGGCATAAAGCAGTAATGGTATCAGCACTCCAGCTAGGCTGGCTCCGGCCCCACCTGTCATATCCACATATTCTGAAATTTCATCTATATACAGCCCAAAAAGTGTCGGTGAAAGTGGACAGCCTTGTTTCACCCCAATGGTGCTATTGACTGTATCTGAGATGCCCTCAGGTGTTCGTACTCTGCCTGTCACTGTCTCATATAGGGCATAGATACTCCACTGTATCTCTACGGGCACATCAATGTTTTGCATTCTTTTCATGAGTCTAGCACGTGGCACTGTGTCAAAGGCCTTGCGAAAGTCCACAAAACAGCAATAGATCTTTTTCTTGAATGCCTTGCCTTCTTCAATGATTGCCCTCAACGTAAAGATATGGTCTAGAGTTGTATGTCCCCTCCTGAAGCCAGCCTGGCCTTTTGACCTCAGGCCATGCATCTCGGCCCATTCACTCAACGCTTGTTCCACGATAGAGCCATATATCTTGGCCAGCATGTGTCCAATCATGATAGTACGGTAGTTACTAGGTAGCGCGGGGTCTCCACTCTTAAAGAGCGGCACAATAATATGGTCTGACCAACAGGTTGGAAATCCCTCACAAACTGCCCTATTAAAGATGTGAGCCAGCGTTGGTGCCAGAATATCACAGGCATGCGTGAAGTGTTCAGCCACTAAACCCTCATGGTCTTGGGCTCTTCCATTTTTCAGCTTCCATATGGCATTCCTCACTTTTTTTTCTGTGAAAAATCTGCAATTTGCTGGTCTTGAGGTTGAGGGGAGTGGCATAGGCTCTTGGCCAGGGATATCATAGAGTGTGCAAGCATATCCATGCCAATCATCCGGTCTAGTAATTTGTAGGGGTGGCTGGCTCTCATGCATCTTTTTCCACGCTCTCTTGCTGTCCTGCCCCAAGAACATGGAATACATTTCTGTTTCTAGTATGCTCAGGTATTCCTGCTTCTTTTTGCGTACCAACCGTCTGAAGAGTGTTCGAGCATGCTTATGGGTGCATATACCAAGTGCCAGCTCTCGCTGAAAACGTGCTCGTGTCTCTCTGCACTCATCATCATACCAGCCATTCTGTGGAGCATTACCTCGTGGAGGTTTATCTGACGGTGTAGTGTGTGGGAAAGCGTATGCTGCTGAAGTGTGTATTATCTCGGCCAACTGTCCTGTAAACTCATCCAGAGAGGCCTGTGTGTCTAGCTCCCTCAATGCATCTCGCACAGTAATGCTGTATATGTGTGAGGTCGCTTCCACAAAATCATAGCGTGGTAATTTTGGTATATGTGACTGTGCTTCATGTATATGCCCATATTACATTGTGAAAGCTAGAATAGCATGGTCTGCTACTAATCCAATTGGTCTGTCCGAGATTTCAAAACTTTTTATGTCAGGTAGCAAGTTGGGTGGTCCAATCAAATAGTCCACTGTGCTTGACCCCTTCTTGTTATTCCAACATGTGAAGCCATTAGATCTTGGCCACTGTGGTAGCCCGTTAAGGATGGCCAAACCATGTGCACTTCCTAGTGCCAGTAGGTGTGTTCCATATTCTGTTATCTCTCTATCTTGGGCTGATCTAACTAATCCCACTTCATCTAATGCAATATCTCTGAACATCTCATCACTAGTGTCAAAGAAAGCAGATTGGTTGTTTCCTGTGCGTGCATTAAAGTCTCCTGCTAGTAGAACATCCCCAATTCTCATGTATCCCATTATGTCCTCATATAGTGGTGTATACGGGGATGCCTCTTTAGGGGCAAACTTAGAGTATGCAGGGGGAAAATAGCATATGGCAATATACATGTCGCGAGTTCTGCTTGTACGTAACCTGATCCACATGTATCTTGCCTCTACATCTCTATGTACCACTTGGACTGTATCTCGGAGCTCTTCTCTAAATAGAATTGCCACACCTCCTGATCCCCTCATCCCTCCAGGCCGTCTAGGCTGAGGGCGATATACACTTTCCATCTGTATCCATATACATCAGGTAAACGGCTGTCTTTACATTGATGTGTCTCAGTATACATAGCAATGTCTATACCTTTGAAAGTATCCTCAAAATAACCTACATCTGTCTTAAGGGAGCCATTGCAATTCCACAGTGTGAACTTCAGGGTCTCATAGGCCGCGCACCGTCATGCCGTCCTTTTCTCTGTGATGATGACTCTTCCATCTCTGTATACAGCCCATTTACCTGCTTTCCGTGCCTCTAGAACACGTGGCATATTTTCCCTCCTGTGGGCTAACTGGGCTGGGGTGAGGTCTTCATCTAGGTAGATCTTTTCTCCTTTGAGAGCGATCCTCTTAGAGAGGAAGGCTCTCTTCTTTTCCAGGTCTCCAAACTTCAAGATGAGGACTTTTGTTTTTGTGTCAGCCTTCCCGACTCGCCAAGCCCCAACGATGGGTACATTTGTAGCTCCAATTTTGGTGGCAAGAGCTGTAGCATCTTCAATTGGGGAGCTTTTCTCGTCTAGTCCAACCACTCTTACGTGGAGTGCGCGTACCCGCCTTTTTGCCTCTTCTTCCAAGGTGGCATTCATGACTTCCACTTTGTTGCCATGCATTCCTTTGTTCTTTTTTGCCACATCTATCCATTCTGCATTTTCTTTGACGGTATTCTCAACATTCTCCATTTTCTTTTGGGTGCCTTCCACCACACTTGCATAGGTGTGCATGTCCTTTTTTAAAACATCCATTTCTTTTTGTAGTTCCGGTGTGGTTTGTGGTTCCTTTTGTGTGTCCAGTTTCTTTTTGCATTCGTCTAGTTCTTCTTGTAGATTAGAGATCAATGAGTCTTTCTCTGCCATGCGTGCATCCAAAGTTTGCATCTCCTTTTTTAGTTCTTCCATCATTTCAGCTCGAACCTGCTCTTGTATGTCCTTTTCCATTTCCTTCCTCATGGTACGTATTTCAGCACGGAGTATGGTCAACATCTCCTCATATAGTGTTTCATTAATTTTGCGGGATGTCTTCCCATATCTACTCGACCCTGGAGAGACATTCCAATCTCGGGTTTTACGCCCATAGGTTTTGTATCTCGTGTTCTTTGGCGGTGTATGAAACATTGTCTCCATGGCTGGTTTTGTGATTCCTTCATTGTCAGTTTCTTCCATCGTAATTATAGTATGCGCTATAGCATAAACTGTTTACAGTCTGGGTAGAGTAGTAAGCCAGTGACATAAACTATCACTCTAGCATGAACTAGAGACAGTATATCATAGACTGTCAATGTGACTGCATCATAAGGTATGACTGTAACATGAAATGTTAATGTGCGTCAGTCTGAGATCCCGTAGGTTTCCAGTCCACACAGCATGCAAGGTTCACATCAGTCTGAGTATATCTGCAATCTCAGTGTATTCACAGCGTCTGCATTCATATCAGTCTAAGAGAGTGTCTGCAATCTGGGAGAGTGTATGCATACGTCACTGCTGCCACGATACATTCACAGTGTCTGCATTCATGTCAGTTTGCATTCATGTCAGTCTGAGAGAGTGTCTACAATCTGTGAGTGTCTGCATTCGTCACTGCTGCCACAGTACATTCACAGTGCCTGCATTTGTGTCAGTCTGAGAGAGTAAGTGCAATCTGAGAGTGTCTGCATTCGTCACTGCTGCCACAGAACATTCACCCAGGACACAGCAGACAAGCCAGCATTCATGTCATTCTAAGTACATTCGTGTCCGACAGTGGCTGTCTCCCTGTGCAGAGACGTGACCTTGCAGAGCAGCTCCCTGGTGGCGGCACTCACGACAGTCCCGCCCGTCAGACGCCCGTCAGACACCCGTCAGACGCTCGCTGTCAGCATTCGTCCACGCCCATCAGCACGCCCGTCAGCACGCCCGTCATTCGCCCGTGAGACACTCACCCGTCAGATGCTCGCCCGTCAGACACATTCGCCCGTCAGACACGCTCGCCTGTCAGACCAGCATCCCGTCACGCACGCTCGCTCGTCAGACCAGCATCCCGTCAGACCAGCATCCCGTCACGCACACCCGTCAGACCAGCATCCCCGTCACGCACGCCCGTCACAGAGAGAGAGAGAGAGAGAGAGAGAGAGAGAGAGAGAGAGAGAGAGAGAGAGAGAAGAGAGAGAGAGATATAGAAAGGGAGAGTGCTTTGGGGTTTAGGGTTGGGGTCCGGAGAGAGAGAGAGAGAGAGAGAGAGAGAGAGAGAGAGAGAGAGAGAGAGAGACGTCGAATCTCGAATGGCACTTGCTTCTTCTGCACCACTTCGGCGGAATCGGCCCGACATCGTTTTCTTTCTTGCCCGCTCGCCAAGAATATCTGGTCACTCTTGTCACAAATCTGGCACGCGGTGGTGGGGTCCTCACTGACTCCCTTCGATTGGGTTTTTGTGCGCCCGAAGTATCCCACATCGCCACCGTTACATATGAAGATCTTATTCCATTTTTTCAGATACTGGGGATGCTGGCACATTTGGACAACCCGAAATGCTTTTCTCTTTGATTCGGCTTCTAAAGTACCGCGACATATTGCAAGGCTTAAAGGGCTCTTGCATTGGCAGCTAGATCTCATCAAGCACTCTGACTTGCTCCCTCGGGAGGATTTGTATTCCTGGCATTTGGCAATTGCCTCTGGGTCCTTGCCATGATTGGTGTAACTTTTTAGTACCCTAGTCCGGGGATTTCCCACACGTTGGCCTATGGCCCTCGTGCCTCTTGTACTCGTGTAATCATGTAATCTTGTACTTTTTTGGTAATTAATACAATTACCTTTTACGGAAAAAAAAAAAGAGACGTCGCGATCAGGGAGCGATGGATCGTCGGCAGCCTGAGCCCCCATCCCCGTCGCCTGAGCCCCCGTCGTTGGCCTGCGTCCACATTGTTCGTGCCCCCGTCGCCTGAGCCTCTCGGCCCCCGTCGCCTGGGCCCCCGTCGTTTTGGTCTGCGTCCCCGTCGTCCCTACCCCCGTCGCCTGAGCCCCTCAGCCCCCGTCGCCTGGGCCCCCGTCGTCCGTCAGAGCCCCCGTAGTCTGTGCCACCGTCGCCTGAGCCCCCGTCGTCTGCCCGCGTTCCGTCAGTCGCTGTCGGCCGCTGCTCGTCCGCGTCCGCAGGTACGCGTTTTCGCCGGGATACCTTTGCGCGTGCCCGTGAGCGAGACAGAGCTCGACAGGGAGGAGTCGAGCGAGTGACCGAGTTCTGCCCCTTCGTCAGTTGTCCTGTCCGCCCCCTGCCCTACGTCTCCTGCCCGCGGGTGTCTACCCTCTGCATCTTGCGGTGCCGTGACAGAGAAAGGGAACCCTAATCTGGCAGCACGTGACTGCAACCCTGCTCAGCTCCGAGATCTGATCTGCTCTTGTACATAGAGAGAGAGTGAGAGAGGGAGAGAGAGAGAGAAGAGAGAGAGAGAGCGAGAGCGCCCTCCGGGACTTGCACAGAGCGAAAAAGAGAGAGAGTGAGGGAGCGAGCGAAAGCGAGAAGACAGCAGTATGGCTGGCCTGGATATGGATTTTCTCGACCGGACGGTGGCAGCCCTTGGCCCTGATTCCGATACAGAGGAGCCGGAGGATATGGTGCCATGCACGGAGGAGCCGCCTCCGGGTTTTGAACTGCCGCCTGCAGGCAAATGCTCCAAGCACACTTCAGACGAGCCAATGGGTCCTCAGGACCGTTCCTATGCGCAGGTTGCCTCTGAACCTGTGGATTCACAGGAAATTGACTGGGAACATCTGCTGGACTTTGCCAATACTCTGCTTGGCGATTATGTCCAGCATAACAATGATACTTTCTCTGCTGCGGCTGTGGATGATGTGTTGGAAGCCACGGTGGACCCAAAATCAGTCTTGCGGTCCTTCTCGGTGTTTTATGACCGTGCAGTTATACTTTTTTTCATCGGCAGGATCCTAGTGCTCTCACATATTCGCCAATGGATGCACCATTTACTGCAAGGGGAGTGTGTTGAGGAGATCTTCCTTGGACCTCGCGGCTTTTATGAGGTGCTGTTGAAATCGGAATCGCATCGAGCTGAGCTCCTGTCCAAGTTGCCACTATTCTTTGATCGCCGCTTAGTCCATGTGGTACCATGGCGCCCTATGGCTGACTTCCAGCGTCTGCTTCAACGAGAATGCCCGGTGTGGGTGGAAGTGGAAAACTGCCCAGTGGTATACTGGCCATTGTCGAAGGACGCGATGGCGGTTGTGAGCACAGTGCTGGTTCCCCCGAGCCTCAGGGCTATGAACCGAAACCGTTTATGCATGCTATGGGATACGGCCAGGAAAAGGCCTGCGTGGCTTCGCCTCAATTGTTCAGGCATGCATCCTTTGCATTTTCGCCTGAAATGGGGCAATTTTGCCGGACACTGCTTTTCATGTGGTAAATTAGGGCATTTTGTGGACGAATGCCCGGAACGGCAACCGTCTTCTGAGGAGGCGCAGATTGTGCAGCCCAAGGATGACATGGTGCTCGATGCCCCGGCACAGGAGACCCTTCAGCCACCTACTGTCATGGATAAAGGCAAACAAGAGGTCCGGGGTTTGGATTCTCCTAACACTGACTGGATTGAGGCACGACAAAAAAAAGGTAAACAATTGGACGCAGGCCTGGCAGATGCTGGGCCTAATGCTTCTCTGGATTCCGTGCGCACGTACACGCGCAGGAAAGACATGGTCACCTCACAGCAGGATGCGCGTACTATGGCCCCGTCCGCCCCCCGTCATCCGTCTTCAAGGAAAGTCTATTCAGCGGGCCCCAAGGGCCCACCTGCTAAGCTGGCATTTGATGTAAAAGGTAATGTGATTACACCTTGGGATAGGCGTTATCCCCGCCCTACTCCCAAGGCAGTGGATTTCCCTTCTACCTCTAAAGCAGGTCGCCCGAATTCGTTTGCAGTATTGGCTGATTTTCTGGATGAGGGTGTCCTGGATGCCCTCGCGGAAAAGGTGCAATCGAGGCAACAGGCGCCTCGTTCCTGCCTTCCTTTTTTGAAAATATATGAAGATTGCCACGTGGAATGTGCGAGGCATTTGCTCTCGCCATAAGCAACATAGCATGTGGTCTGTCTTGCATGAGAACCAGTGGGATGTATTGTGTGCAGTGGAGCACAAAAGTCACGGTGAGGCAGGAAAAGTTGTGGATTGCCATGGATTCCGTCTGTTTTATGCAGGGACACCTGCTAAGCACTACTCGGGCGTGCTGATGATTGTCCATGAGAAATACCAGCCTGTTCTTGTTAAAAACGATGTGCACGGCCGATTTCTGGTGATCGAAGTCTTATTTGAAGGAGAGATTTTATGGTTGTTGGGGCTCTATGCTCCGAATGATCCCGCATCCCGACGGGATCTATGGTCGACTTTGTAGGGCTCCATGGCACTTGGCCGCAGGGGGTTTTTGATGGGAGATTTCAATATGTGTATTGACTCTTCTCAGTCCACCTCAGGGCATTCGGTCATGGATACGCCAGAAAGCCGGGTGTGGAACTCCTTTGCATTGCACGTACTTAAGCAAGATCTTTGGTCGTGGCTTCACCCTTCTGTTTCAGGTTTTACTTTTCATTCCGCACAATATGCAACCACCTGGTCGCGACTGGACAGAATGTATATCATGCAGGGGGATGATTTTCTTCCCGAGATGCTGGAGATGAAGGTCTTGCAGCAATATGCGTTGTCGGATCATTTCCCCCTCCAGCTTGAGATGCGGGCACAACCCATTGCACCTTTTATGCAGTTGCTGAATAAGCTCCCTTTACGCTTCAATTCCTCTTATTTGAAGCATCCAATTTTTCAGGGTTATATGCAGCAATTGATTGAGAGGTTCTTATTGGACTTCGCCTCTGAGGGCTTGGCTTCGTTCGCACGCCTGCTCTCTAATGTGCAGCGGGTTGCTCGGCAGTATGGGATTCATAATGCCTCTCTTTGTCGCCATCGTCGACATGTAGCAGAGGACTTATTGGCCTTGGTGCGTTCCTTGCTCCTGGGCTCCCCAGATGATGATTTTCTACTGTCCCTGGAGAGGCGTTTGGCCCATCTTATTCAAGTATTTAGCTTGAAATCTTATCAGCAAGCCAAGCTGCAAAACTTGACTGACACATTGCAAGATAGTGCCTGCCAGTCTCATAAGTTCTTTCGCGCCTTGCATGCTTCTCCGGCCCGCGAAAATATGATTCGACTCCAGGATTCGGAAGGTCGCATGGTCACTGATCCGCAGACCATTATCGATATGTGCAGGAATTATTTTATGGATCTTTTTGGTTCCTCTTCCTTGCCGTCTAGCCAGGTTATGCATGCCCGCTCGGTCTTCTATCATCTGGTCCACCACCAGGTTCCATTTGATATGCAAGCCACTTTGGAGGCGGATATTTGCGAAGAGGAGGTTATGGATGTCTTGTTGCACCTGCCTAAGGATAAAAGTCCTGGTTGGGATGGTCTCACTAATGAATTTTTTGAGCACTCGGCCACGCAGTTGGTAAAGCCTTTGGTGGTCATGTTTCAGCAGGTTTGGGAAACAGGGGTCATGCCTTCTTCATGGAAAGAAGGCCTTATCAAACTGATTCCCAAGGTCCCTTCGCCGTCAAAGCTGCAACACTGGAGACCAATTTCGTTGATGGGCGCGATGTATAAAATCTTTTCCAAAGTGCTGGCAAATAGGCTTCACAAGCACCTTCCAGCTATTGTGCACCCTCTCCAGTATGGTTTCATCAAGGGCCGCAACATTTTGCATAATATCTTAAATGTGCAAATGGCTATTGACTATGCGCGGCACTCCAATCAGCAAGTGGTCTTGATTCAGTTGGACCTGGAAAAGGCGTTTGATTGTGTGGACTGGTCTTTCCTTGCCGATCTTATGTCTGCTACGGGCTTTGGTATCCGGATGTCTCGATTGATTTACACCATTAGTACTGAGGCTTCTTCAAGAGTTATCCTTAATGGTGGGGTTACAGAGCCATTTGTCCTTGCACGCTCGGTCAGACAGGGTTGCCCTTTGAGCCCTCTCTTCTTTGCCCTGGCGACTCACCCAGTCCTTTCAATGTTATCCTCCATGGCGGCTTCTGCCCAGCTGGCAGGGTTATCTCTTCCTTTGGGGCAGCACTTCATTAGCCAATCTTTGGCTGATGACTCCTTTATGATTTTGCAGGCGGACAGGGATAACATTCGCAAGGCATTAGATGTTTGGACGCTCTTTGGTCAAGTCTCTGGTCTTCGCATCAATGCCTTTAAGTCGGCCATTCTCAGTTGCACGGAGCCGGATTTACAGTCGTTAGGCTGGCAGGGCCAAGTGGTTTCCCGTGGCTCCATTGTCAAGCATCTTGGATACCCATTGGGGGTGGATGTACGGCCAAAGGACCTGCTGGAGTGGATTTCACAAAAACTGGCCGCGAAGTTTATGTATTGGATGTCGCAAGCCTGGCCGTTCCATGTCCGCCTCAAAGTGGCTCAGACAATTATGCTACCAATGCTGACGTATTTCCTACCATTACTGCCATGGACGCCCACTACTTTGAAGGCTCTCACCCATCCCATTCGTTTCATGCTATGGAAGAAAGATTCATTGCAGGCAGGCATTTCCTGGATTTCATGGTCACATGTATGTACCCCTAAGCGCATGGGTGGTGGAGCTATTTTGGATGCAGAAACTCATATGCTGGCTCGTCGTTGGTCTCTTTTTCGTGCCATGTGTGCGGATCATCACCCGTGGACCATCATAGCCCGTTATTTTCTTGAGGATAGCGGGCTCCGCCAGGGCAATACACAGCTTCGGGCCTCATGGTGGCATGTCCTTAATGCCGACTCTCGATTTTCCAGTCCCTCTTCCTCTTTGTTACTGCACTTGGTCAGATCTTGGAAAGTGGTGCTCCAAAAGTCCCGTTGGCATCCTGTAGGGGATCGCTTGCAGACTAATTCTTTCTAGCTGGAATTGTTGGCAGTATCCAGATTACTTTCATGGGAAGATAAACATCAGCTCAGACCAAGATTTAATCGCATGGCCCGTTTGAGTGTGACTTCGATTGCGGATGCTACCCTTGCTACTTGCAATGTCCTCGCATCGTTTCGGACTGCTAGGAGACTTTTCAGGATCCCGCGCGGATACCGTGATTTATGGGAGAAGCTTTCGTCGGAACTTCAGGGTAGGCAACCCTTTCCTGCCCTGGATATGGATCGCCCTTGGCAGGACTGGGACCTTGCAGGCCGGTTGAGTCTGGAAAAGGCCTCTACTAATCAGGTGTATCATCTTCTTATTAAAGATCACCAATGGCTGGGTGTGAAAGCTAATACTGTTTGGGGCCTGCGGAAATCACTGTCATGGTGGCAGGCAACGCTGATGGAGGGGTGGCAGAATAGGGCACCTTTCAAATGCAAGGTCTTTCTGTGGCGGGTAATGATTGGTGGTCTTCCTCTTGCCTCGGCCCTTTCCAAGCGTCGAATCTCGAATGGCAATTGTTTCTTCTGCACCACTACGGCGGAATCGGCCCGACATCGTTTTCTTTCTTGCCCGCTCGCCAAGAATATCTGGTCTCTCTTGTCCCAAATCTGGCGCGCAGTGGTGGGGTCCTCACTGACTCCTTTTGATTGGGTTTTTGTGCGCCCAAAGTATCCCACGCCGCCACAGTTACATATGAAGATCTTATTTCCCTTTTTCAGATACTGGGGATGCTGGCACATTTGGACCACCCGAAATGCTTTTCTCTTTGATTCGGCCTCTAATGTACCGCGACATATTGCAAGGCTTAAAGGGCTCTTGCATTGGCAGCTAGATCTCATCAGGCACTCTGACTTGCTCCCTCGGGAGGATTTGCATTCCTGGCATTTGGCAATTGCCTCTGGGTCCTTGCCATGATTGGTGTAGCTTTTCTAGTATACTAGTCTGGGGATTTCCCACACGTTTGCCTACGGCCCTCGTGTCTCTTGTACTCATGTAATTATGTAATCTTGTACTTTTTTCGTAATTAATACAATTACCTTTTACGAAAAAAAAAAAGAGAGAGAGAGAGAGAGAGAAGCTTTTCAGATACTGGGGATGCTAGCACATTTGGACCACGCAGAATGCCTTTATCTTTGATTCAGCCTCTAATGTGCCGAGACACATTGCCCAGCTTAAAGGGCTCTTGGATTGGCAGATAGATCTCATTCGGCACTCGGACTTGCTCCCTCGGGAGGTCTTGCTTCCTTGGCATATGGCAATTGCCTCTGGGTCTTTGCCATGATTGGTGTAACCTTTTTCGTGTATTAGTACTGGGATTTTCCACACGTTGGCCTAGGGCCCTCGTGTCTTTTGTAATCATGTAATCATGTAATCTTGTACCTTTTTTTCGTAATTAATGCAATTACCTTTTACAAAAAAAAAAAAGAGAGAAGCTAGACCGCCGTGCTGGCCTGCCGCCCTACTGATCGTCTTCGCCCTGCCCAGCTTAGGCCCCGCACACTTGACCGCCCTGATTTGACTGTTTTTTGCCACCAAGGGGAAGCGGCCTGTCACACCTAGGTTGCCACACAGCGAGCGCGAGAGCGTGAGCCAGCAAGGGAATGAGGCCTCTTGTTCCATGCCTGTGGACGTGCCCTCTCTGCCCAGCGGGCATCTGTTTCTGCTCGTGTGCTCCCTAAGCCCCTTCATCAGTCTAGTGCAGGGTCCGTTTTGCCTGAGAGAGAGAGAGAGAGAGAGAGAGAGAGAGAGAGAGAGAGAGAGAGAGAGAGAGAGAGAGAGAGAGAGACGGATCAATGGCGCGCAACAGGATGGCGATGGCAATGGCAAACGTGTCCGTGACCTGACTGTGGCAGCGATTTCTCCTGACTTTCAGCCTACTGCTCCTGACTTTCAGCCCACTGCTCCTGACTTTCAGCCTACAGGCAAACGCACCAAGCACACTTCGGAGGCGTCAATGGATCATCAGGATCGTTCTTATGCGCAGGTTGCTTCGGACTCTGCAGACTCTCAGGATGTTGACTGGGAGCATTTGCTAGAGTTTGCCAACACTCTACTTGGCGATTATGTTCAACATAATCAGGAAGCCTTTTCTGACTCTGCACCGGAAGATGTTTTGGAAGCCACTGTTGACCCCAAATCTGTCTTGCGCTCCTTTTCAGTATTCTATGATCGCGCGGTGATACTCTTCTTCACTGGTAGAATCCCCCAGCTTTCCTGTATTCGCCAGTGGCTGCACAGCCTGCTACAAGGGGAATGTGTTGAAGAGATTTTTGTGGGGCCCCGCGGTTTTTTTGAGGTGTTGTTAAAATCTGAGACGCACCGTGTTGCTCTTCTGTCTAAACTGCCTCTGTTTCTTGATCGCCGTTTGGTCCATGTTGTACCATGGCGCCCAATGGCAGATTTTCAGTGCCTGCTACAACGGGAGTGCCCTGTATGGGTTGAAGTGGAAAATTGCCCGGCTGTTTATTGGCCGCTGTTGAAGGAAGCCATGGCTGCTGTGGGCACGGTTCTGGTCCCTCCAAGTTTAAGGGCAGTGAATCGTAATCGCTTATGTATGTTATGGGACACTACCAGGAAAAGGCCCGCGTGGTTACGTCTCAATTGCTCTGGCATGCATCCCTTACACTTTCGTTTGAAATGGGGCACTTTTGCAGGACACTGCTTTTCCTGTGGCAAATTAGGGCACTTCGTGGCCGAATGCCCAGAACAACAATACCCTTCAGATGCGGGGCATGTAGCGCTCCCCATGGAAGATATGGTATGTGATGTCCCATCGCAGGATGCTATTCACCCACCCAAAGCTCTGGATAAAGGTAAACAACAGGTTTCGGTTTTAGCCTCCCATGGCACCGACTGGGTTGAAGTACGCGCAAAAAAAGGTAACAGGGTGATTGCTGGCATGGAGAATTCTGTGCCTTCTGCGCCACAAGATTCCATGCGTACTTATATAAGCAGGAAAGAAATGTTGCCGTCAGAGCACTCTCCTCCTGCGATGGCTTCCTCTGCCCCCCATCCTCAGCCCACTCGGAGAGTGTATTCGGATCGTCCAAAGGGTCCACCAGCTAAGCTGACTTTTGATACCCGAGGCAACGTCATTACCCCGTGGGATCGTCGTTATCCCCGCTCCATTTCCAAGCCAGCAGATATGCCGTCTACCTCCAAATCTGGTCCGTAGAACTCTTTTGCCGTGTTGGCTGATTTCTTGGATGAGGGAGTCCTGGACATTCTCGCGGACAAGGTCAAAGCAAGGCAAGCCGTGCCTCATACCTGATTTTCTTTTACAAAAACCATGAAAATAGCCACTTGGAATGTGCGAGGAATCTGTTCTCGCCATAAGCAACATGCCATGTGGACTGTATTGCATGAGAATCAGTGGGATGTCTTGTGTGCTGTTGAACACAAGAGTCACGGTGAAGTTGGAAAAGTTGTAGACTGCCATGGCTTTCGTCTGTTCTATGCAGGGACACAGGCCATGCGTTATTCTGGTGTGCTCATGATTGTACACGAAAAATATCAACCTCTTCTTATTAAAAATGATGTGCATGGCCGCTTTGTGGTGATTGAAATTTTACTCGATGGAGAAATCTTATGGTTACTTGGTCTCTATGCACCGAATGATCCTTTATCGCACCGGGAGCTTTGGCATACTTTGCAGACTTCTTTGTCACTTGGCAGACGGGGCCTCTTTATGGGCGATTTCAATGTGTGTGTTGATTCTTCGCAGTCCACATCGGAGCATTCGGTGATGGACGCGCCGGAAAGCCGTAGGTGGCATGAGTTGGCTCTTGCTGTTCTTAAGCAAGATCTCTGGTCCTGGCTGCACCCCTCTTCTACAGGGTTTACTTTCCATTCCGCTCAGTATGCAACTTGGTCGCGGCTGGACCGCATATACATCATGCAGAATGATGATTTCCTCCCTGAGATGCTTGAAATGAAAGTCTTGCAGCAATATGCATTGTCGGACCATTTTCCTCTGCAGCTTGAGATGCTCGCACAACCCATTGCACCTTTTAAGCGATTTCTGGACCGGCTCCCTTTGCGTTTTAACTCCTCTTATTTGAAGCATGCAATCTTTCAGGGTTATATGCAGCAGTTGATTGATAGATTCTTACTGGACTTCTCTTCTCAGGGCATTGCTTCGTTTGAAAGATTGCTCTCTAATGTGCAGCGGGTTGCTCGCCAGTATGGAATCCATCATGCCTCTCTTTGTCGACAGCGTCGGCAAGCCGCCCAAGACTTGCTGGCTTTGGTCCATTCTCTGCTGATGGATACTCTAGATGATGCATTCTTACTAGCACTGGCAATGCGTGTGGCTCATCTTATTCAAGAATTTCAGTTGAAATCGTATCAGCAGGCCAAATTGCAGCATCTGACGGAGACTTTGCAAGATAATGCGTGTTAGACTCATAAATTCTTTCGAGCCCACCATGCCTCTCCTGCTCGAGAGAATATGACTAGACTTCTGGATGCAGACGGGCACGTGGTCCTTGATCCGCAGACTATTGTGCATATGTGTAGGGATTATTTTATTGATCTTCTTGGTTCCACTTCGCCACCTTCAGCCCAAACTACTCAGGCCCGTTCAGTCTTTTATGACCTGGTTCGTAATCAGGTTCCGCAAGACATGCAAGCCACTATGGAGTCAGATATTTGTGAGGCGGAGGTTATGGATGTTTTGTTACACTTACCCAAGGATAAAAGTCCTGGTTGGGATGGTCTCACCAATGAGTTCTTTGAGGTTTTTGCTACCCAATTGGCAAAACCATTAACGGCTTTGTTTCAGCAGGTGTGGGAAACGGGGATTATGCCTTCCTCATGGAAATGACTTATTAAATTGCTTCCGAAGGTTCCTTCGCCGTCTATGTTGAAACATTGGCGCCCAATTTCTTTAATGGGTTCTATGTACAAAATCTTTTCCAAAGTAATGGCGAATCGGCTCCACAAGCATCTCCCTGCCATTGTGCATCCACTTCAATATGGTTTCATTAAGGGCCGAAACATTCTGCACAATGTGTTAAATGCGCAACTGGCGATTGATTATGCATGGCATTCTAATCAGGAGGTCGTACTGATTCAATTGGACCTGGATAAGGATTTCGACTATCTGGACTGGTCTTTTGTTGCAGAGCTTATGTCTGCTATGGGCTTTGGTGATCGGATGTCTCGACTGATCTACATCATCAGTGCAGTGGCGTCTTCGCGAGTCATGTTGAATGGAGGCGTTACCGCGCCATTTGCCCTTGCCCGGTCTGTCAGACAGGGGTGTCCATTGAGCCCGCTCTTCTTTGCCCTTGCGACTTATCCGGTTCTTTCGATGTTATCTCATATGGCCGCTTCCACTCAGTTGGCTGGATTGTCGCTTCCTTCTGGACAACATTTCATTAGTCAATCCTTGGCTGATGACAGTTTTATGATTCTGTGGGCAGATAAGGATAACCTTCGCAAAGCATTGGATGTTTGGGATCTCTTTGGTCAGGCTTCCGGCCTTCACATCAATGCGTTGAAATCAGCCATTCTCAGCTGCATGGAGTCGGATTTGCAGTCATTGAATTGGCAAGGTATCATTGTGCCTCGTGGTTCCATTGTCAGACATCTTGGCTACCCCTTGGGTGTTGATGTTCCACCAAAGTAGCTTCTACAGTGGACTTCTCAGAAACTGGCAGCTAAGTTCCTGTATTGGAAGTCTCAGGCTTGGCCATTCCATGTTCGCCTCAAAGTAGCCCAGACAATTATGTTGCCGATGCTCACATATTTCTTGCCCTTGCTGCCCTGGACTACTACTACTCTGAATGCTCTGACTTAGTTTATTCGTTTCATGTTATGGAAGAAAGATTCCTTGCATGCAGGCATTTCCTGGATTTCTTGGTCGCATGTGTGCACCCCCAAACGCATGGGTGGAGGAGCTATTTTGGATGCCCAAACTCACATGCTGGCCCTCCGTTGGTCTCTTTTCCGTGCTATGTGCTCAGATCATCATCCGTGGGTCGTTATAGCCCATTATTTCCTTGAGGAGCAGGGGCTTCGGCATGGCAATACCCAAATCCAGAGTTCGTGGTGGCATGCCTTTAATGCCGATTCCCGATTCTCTTGTTCCTCTTCATCCCTGCTTACCCATTTGGTATGTTCCTGGAAACTGGTCCTCTGGAAGGCCCAGTGGTATCCAGCGGAGGATCGCTTAGTTGCTAATTCTTTTCAACTGGAATTACTGGCAGTCTCGCGGATACTTTCATGGGAAGGTAAACAAGAGCTTCGACCACAATTCAACCGTATGGCACGTTTGGGCTTAACTTCAGTCGCGGATGCCACCCTTGCCAGTCGCAATGTGCTAATATCATTTCGTACAGCCAGGAGAATCTTTAGGATCCCTCGTGGATACAGGCATTTATGGGAACAGCTTTTGATGGTGCTCTAGAGCAGACAACCCTTTCCTGCCCTTGCTTCGGATCGTCCTTGGCAGGATTGGGACTTTGAAGGCCGGCTGAGTTTAGATAAAGCTTCCGCTAACCAGGTCTATCATCTTCTGATTAAAGATCATCACTGGCTGGTCACTAAAGCTAATGCGCTATGGGGATTGCGTAAATCCCGGTCATGGTGGAGGGCAACTGTGATGGAAGGGTGGCTGAACAAGACACCCTTCAAATATAAGGTCTTTCTTTGGAGGGTGATGATTGGGGGTCTTCCGCTTGCTTCTGCTCTTTCCAAGCGACGAATATCCAATGGCAATTGTTTCTTTTGCACCACCAGTGTCGAATCTGCCCGTCACCGCTTTATTTCTTGCCCTATCGCTAAGAAAATATGGTCATTCTTGTCAGCCGTTTGGAGAGCAGTGGTTGGTTTCTCGCTAAGGCCCTTTGATTGGGTCTTTGTACAGCCCAAATACCCAATACCGGCACAGCCACATATGAAACTAGTGTTTCACTTTCTTCGATATTGGGGCTGTTGGCATAACTGGACCATTCGGAATGCTTTTCTTTTTTATTCCGCCTGTAATGTTCAGCGGCATATTGTTCGGCTTAAGGGGCTCTTGTATTGGCAGATAGATCTTCTTCAGCATTCTGACTTACTTTCCCCGGAGGACTTGCGTCCCTGGCATATGGCAATTTCCTCTATATCTTTGCCATGACCTTGTAACTCTTAGAACTAGAACTGTTTCACATAATGGCTTAGTGCCATCATGTATCTTGTAATCAAGTAAACTGCGCGGTTTTTGCCTCCCATGAGCTATTGGCTTGGCCTCTGACCAGCATACGTAGTGATACAACATGGCTGGTTTGGATCTGGCTTTTATAGACCAAACGGTGGCAACTCTTGGTCTGGATTCTGATACAGAGGAACTAGAGGATATGGTTCCGTGCACAGAGGAGATGCCCCCAGGTCCTGACTTCCAGCCTGCGGGCAAACGCACCAAGCATACTTCGGAAGAGACAATGGATCATCAGGATCGTTCCTATGCTCAGGTTGCTTCTGATTCTGTGGACTCTTAGGATGTTGACTCGGAGCATTTGCTGGAGTTTGCCAACACTCTGCTTGGCGATTATGCTCAACATAATCAGGAAGTCTTTTTTGACTCTGCAAAACTGAAGATGTTCTAGAAGCCACTGTGGACCCGAAAAATGTCTTGCGCTCATTTTCAGTGTTTTATGAACGTGCTGTGATACTCTTCTTCATTGGTAGGATCCCAGTGATGCTCCGTCACAGGATGCCACCCAGCCATCTAAAGTTTTGGATAAAGGTAAACAACAGGTTTCGGATTTGGATTCCTGTGGCAATGACTGGGTAGATGTACGCGCAAAAAAAGGCAACAGGCTTGTTACTGGCATGGTGGATACTGTGCCTACTGCCTCACAAGATTCCATGCGCACTTATATGCGCAGGAAAGAAATGTTGTCTTCAGAGCACACTGCTCCTGCTATGGTTTCCTCTGCTCCCCGTCATCAGCCCACTAGGAAAGTGTATACGGATGGTCCAAAGGGTCCACCTGCTAAGTTGGCTTTTGATACGAGAGGTAATGTGATTACCCCATGGGATCGTCATTATCCCCGTTCCATCCCCAAGACAGCGGATATGCCATCTACCTCCAAATCTGGTCGTCAGAACTCTTTTTCCGTGTTAGCTGATTTTTTGGATGAGGGAGTCTTGGACATTCTAGCAGAAAAGGTCAAATCGAGGCAAGCTGTGCCCCGTACCTGATTTTCTTTTGAATACACATGAAGATAGCCATGTGGAATGTGCGAGGAATTTGTTCTCGCCATAAGCAACATGCCATGTGGACTGTATTGCATGAGAATCAGTGGGATGTTTTGTGTGCTGTTGAGCACAAGAGTCACGGTGAAGCAGGAAAAGTTGTGGATTGCCATGGCTTTCGTTTGTTCTATGCAGGGACACATGCCATGCATTATTCTGGTGTGCTCATGATTGTACATGAAAAATATCAGCTTGTTCTTATTAAAAATGATGTACAAGGCCGCTTTGTGGTGATTGAAGTTTTATTTGAAGGAGAGATCTTATGGTTACTTGGCCTCTATGCTCCGAATGATCCTTTATCTTGCCGGGATCTTTGGCATACTTCGCAAACCTCCTTTTCACTTGGCAGACGGGGTTTTTTGATGGGGGATTTTAGTTTGTGTGTTGATTCTTCACAGTCCATATCAGAGCATTCGGTAATGGAGGCTCCAGAAAGTCGTGTGTGGCATGAATTGGCTCTTGCCGTTCTTAAGCAAGATCTCTGGTCTTGGCTACACCCTTCTTCTACAGGGTTTACTTTCCATTCTGCGTAGTATGCAACTACAGGGTCGCGGTTGGACCGCATATACATCATACAGAATGATGATTTTCTTTCTGAGATGCTCGAAATGAAAGTGTTGCAACAATATGCCTTGTTGGACCATTTCCCTCTACAGCTTGAGATGCTTGCACAACCCATTGCACCTTTTAGGCAATTTCTGGATAGACTCCCTTTGCGTTTCAACTTGTCTTATTTGAAGCATTCAATCTTTCAGGGCTATATGCAGCGATTGATTGATAGATTTTTATTGGACTTCTCCTCTAAGGGCACTGCTTCGTTTGAAAGATTGCTCTCTAATGTGCAGCAGGTTGTTCGGCAGTATGGGATCCATCATGCCTCTCTTTGTCGACGGCGTCGACAAGCAGCGGAGGACCTACTGGCTTTGATTCGTTCTCTGTTGGTGGATACTCTAGATGATGTATTTCTGCTGTCACTGGCAATGCGTTTGGCTGATCTTATTAAAGAGTTTTAGTTGAAATCCTATCAGCAGGCCAAATTGCAACATCTGATGGAGAATTTGCAATATAGTGCTTGTCAGACTCATAAGTTCTTTCGAGCTCTCCATGCCTCTCCTGCCTAGACTCCAGGATGCAGAAGGTCAAATGGTCCTTGATCCGCAGACTATTGTGAATATGTGTAGGAATTATTTTCTCGACCTTCTTGGTTCCACTTCTCCACCTTCAAGCCAAATTACTTATGCCCGTTCAGTTTTTTATGATCTGGTCCGCAATTAGGTTCCGCAGGACATACAAGCTACAATGGAGACAGATATTTGTGAGGCGGAAGTTATGGATATTTTGTTACACTTGCCCAAGGATAAAAGTCCTGGCTGGGATAGTCTCACCAATGAGTTCTTTGAGGTACTTGCTACCCAACTGGCGAAACCATTGACGACTTTGTTTCAGCAGGTGTGGAAACGGGGATCATGCCTTCCTCATGGAAAGAAGGACTTGTTAAACTGCTTCCAAAAGTTCCTTCGCCGTCTATGTTGAAACATTGGCGCCCAATTTCTTTGATGGGTTCTATGTAAAAAATCTTTTCCAAAGTAATGGCGAATTGGCTCCATAAGTATCTTCCTGCCATTGTGCATCCTCTCCAATATGGTTTCATTAAGGGCCGAAACATTCTACACAATGTATTAAATGCGCAACTGGCGATTGATTATGCAAGGCATTCTAATCAGGAGGTCGTACCGATTCAATTGGACCTGGAAAAGGCTTTTGATTATCTGGACTGGTCTTTCATTGTAGAACTTATGTCTACTATGGGCTTTGGTGCTCGGATGTCTCATCTGATCTACACCATTAGTGCTGGAGGTTCTTCGTGAGTCATGCTGAATGGAGGCGTTACCGAGCCATTTGTCCTTGCCCGCTTTGTCAGACGAGGGTGCCCTTTGAGTCCTCTCTTCTTTGCCCTTGCAACTCATCCAATTCTTTTGATGTTATCTCATCCAGTTCTACATTCTTCAGCCTGCCTCACCTACTGGACATTGTCCACCCTTTGCGGGATTTTTCTGAGCATTCCTGGCATTTTTACCAGCATTAAATGCTGGTCGGACATATTTATGGCCTCAAATTTCAGGTTGGCCAGTTTTTGGCTCTCTCCGCTTTGTGGTTATTTGAAGCCAGTTTTTGCAACTCATCCAGTTCTAGGTTGAGTTTCGGCAATCATGGAGAAGAGAAGAGAAGAGGGGAGAAGAAACTCTAATGAATGGAATGATGAAGTTCTGAATCATGGAGTGAATGTGATACAAAGGACCAAGGGTGCCGTAGCACAAAGAAGATGATAATGACAACCACAAACGTCCTCTTGAAGGGGTGTGAGGGTAGTGGAGGGGCTGGAGAGAAGAGGTGACAGACTGAATGAATCAGCCATGAGGAATGAATGAGAGAGTGGCCTATAAATAGGCATAGTCAGTCTAGGATGGCGCCCCTTTTTGGGGCTGCAAACCCTAAACACAAAACGCAGAAACGCAAAAAACGCAAATTGCGGATGAAGGGTTTCTCAACAATCCATTGGGCCATTTTATTTCAGAATGTGATAGAAGCCCTGAGGTATTGCAACATTCTTTGGATCTTGATATGGATATGCAAGACAATGATTCCCAATAGTTGGCTCAGTAGCAAGATATTGACCTGTGCCTCTTTTCCTGCATGGACATAATGATGGAAAGAAGGATGTCTCCCAAGTTGGTATTGAGTGTGTATCCCTTTCGGCTGGTCAGAATTTGCCTCCTCAGGATGATTCTTGGGTCACTGTGGTTAGACGTAATGCTAGACAGGAATATCGTTCGACTCCTGCTCACTAATCTCCACACCCTATTACTCACACTTTTCAACGTAGAGGTAGGGGGTTTTATATAAAACCTCAATCTTCACGTGTTTTTGCAAGTGGAGTGGATGATAAAAGGGCTTCTGATTTTGCTTTGCACTTTGATGCGTGTGGGAGACTTGTGCCTCAGAATGTTTTCCGTTCTTAGCAATAGCAGTTCCCTTCTCGTGCTTCGATTGCTAGTTTGCAGAGGGCGGATCTTATAGATGTGATCCGTAGTGAGATGGTGAAATTTCAAGCAGCTAAAGCTACTAATGTTAAAGGGAAAGGGAAAGTGGTGATTCAATAGTTTTCTCTCCTGTGGTTAATCATGAGACTTGATTTATGGAATGCTAAAGGCATTTCTTCGGACAGTAAGTGGTATCGGTTGTGAAAAGTTGTGTTAGTTGGTAATTGGGGCATTTCTTCAGACAATAAGCATTATCCGTTGTGGAAAGTTGTGTTAGTTGGTAATTGGGATGTTTTTGTGCTGTGGAGCACAAACAACATGCTTTGGCAAGATCTTCTTATGTATATAAGGATTATACAGTTTTTTTTAGTGGTCGGGTTCCACATAAATCTCGAGTTATGTTGGCTGTTAGATCTTCCTTGCAAACTATCCTTGGTTTCTCAAGACCCTCATGATAGGTTTCTAATGCTGGAAATCATATATGAGGGAGAGGTTTTGTGGTTAGTGGGCATGTATGCTCCTACTACTACTTGGGAACGCCGTCAGCTTCAAGATGACTTACAATGCCTTTCCATGGTTCTTCAAGGTTTTGTTATGGGAGATTTTAATGCATGTATATTTGCGGATCAGGCGACTTCACCTCACTTGATCATGGATGGTCCTGAGTGGAAAGCTTGGGATGCTCTGGCAGCTGTGTCTTTGAAACAGGACATGTGGTCCTAGATGCATCCTTCACAGTCTGGATATACATATCGTTCTCTTTAGCATCCAAACACTTGGGCCAGACTTCATAGGATCTACATTTGTTAGAGTGATTCTTTTCTTCCTGCAATCATTGATATGTGGGTGGAGCGACAACATGTCTTGTTAGATCACTATCCTTTGGTTTTGGATTTGACCCACAGGCCAGTTCATGCCTTTAAGGCTCTCCTTGCGCATTTGTCTCTATGTTTCAACCAATCATTTTTACTGCAAAATCAGTTTTTGGAATGTATTCAACAATTGATTGCTTCTTTTAGCTGGAGGGTCCTATCTGGAGAAATGGAATCATGGACTGTTTTTAGGGATAATGCAGAGTGTTGTCCCGACAGTATGGTATTCAATATGCTACTTTTCGAGCTGAATTGCAGCATTCACAATCTTTGGCGGTCCATTTGTTGTCTCTGTATCAGTTAGGGGATACTACTGATGACTTGCTCACATGCATTAAATGGTTTAAATGTAGAGTTCAATCTCTTCAAGAGGAGAAACATGCTAAATACAAATTGCTGGCCCAAGCGGAAGCTTTGCATGATAATAATTGTCAATCTCATCAGTTTTTTGCTCGTTTACGCTAGAAATATGCTCGGGAAAATATTATGCGTTTGTTGGATGAGCAAGATGTTATGGTGATTGATCTTGCTTTCATCAGTCAAATGTGCATTGACTTTTATAAATCTTTGTTGGGTCCATAGGAGATTCTTTTTTATTCTGTTCACTCTGCTCATCGATACATTTGCGATTTGGTTAGTAATAAGGTAAAGCCTAAATGGGTTGATTTGATGGAGGTTGATATTTCAGAGGATGAAGTGGAAGATGTGTTGTTCCATTTTCCTTGAAGGAAAAGCCCTGGCTGGGATGGGCTTCCTAATGAGTTGTTTTCAGCCCATGTTGAGCAGCTTAAGGACCCATTAACTCATCTATGTCAGCAAATGTGGAGTTCTAGTATGATGCCTTCAGACTGGAGGATTTCTGTGATTCGGTTATTGCTTAAGGTTTCCTCTCCGAGCTCTTTGAAACAAGGGAGACCCATTTCTGTTATGGGTTCTTTGTATAAAATCTTCTCTAAAATCATTGCCAACAGATTGCAAAAAGTATTCCCACACTTGCTTCATCCACGTCAATATGGTTTCATTAAGGGACGGAATATAATGCATAACATTTTGAATGTTCAACTGGGGATTGATTATGCCAAAGTCTTAGGCCAGCACGTTGTTATGCTTCACCTAGATTTTGAAAAGGCATTTGATCATGTTTCCGGTCTTTCTTATGGCAGCTGACGTCCACCATGGGATTTGGTCCTTGCATGATTTCTCTTGTGGATACCATTAGTCAGGGTAATGCGGATCCTATTGCATTGAATGGAGGGATCATAGATGAAATTGCCTTGTCTTGGTCTCTTCGGCAAGGCTGCCCTCTTAGCCCTTTGCTATTTGCTTTGGTCACTCACCCGATGCTCTCATTGTTGGATAAGTTGGTTGATCAAGGCGAGATTGTTAGCTTGTCACTTCCTAGTGGTGCCCAACTTTTGGGTCTGATGATTCCTTTATGTTTCTTAAGGCAGATCGCACTAATGTTAATCGGGCAATGGTTACATGGAATCTCTTTGCTTTAGCGTTGAAACTTCGTATTAATGCTCAGAAATCTACACTACTCTCTTGTACGGAGAATGATTTGCAAGCGTTGAGTTGGCATGGAGTTGTGATTTCTAAAGGAGATATTGCCCGATACTCCCCGTGCCTTGCTTAATTGGATGTCATCCTGTATTCATGTACTGGAAATGTCAAGGCTAGCCTCTTCATGTGAGACCTAAAGTTGCTCAATGCATTATGATCAGTATGATCTTCTATTTTCTGCCATTACTTCCCTGGGCTAAGAGGTTTCTTTTGGAATTGGTTCACCCTATCCGATTCATGTTGTGGAAAAAGAAAGAGAATCGTTTGGGTCAAGTGTGGATTTCGAGGCAGCATGTGATTACTCCTCAAAGGATGGGGGGAAGCAGCTTTATTGGATGTTAATTTGCATATGGCTGCTTTGAGACTAGCACTTTTGCAAGCAGTATGTGTAGAGTCATTCCTGGTCGATATTGCAAAATTTTTCATGGAAAAGACTAGCATCTCTCCTGGTGGCATGGTTATTTAAGTCTCTCTTGGCTACCTCCACGTTGTTAGATTGGCCTGATAAAGATTTGCAGTGAGATAAGTTTAGTTGGATGGCTCGTTTGGGGTTGCAGACATTCCATGATGGTGTCATTCTTGGGCAGCCTTGTCTTTTCCGGCGTATTTGCCAGCACTTTCGGGTGCCTCAAAGCTATCATGACATTTAGTCGTCCATACAGGACATGCTTTTGAGATTCTCTCTTTTGCTTGCTTTACAGCCATCGTCTCCTTGGCAAGATTGGATGTTTGTGTTTCCTGATGAGTTTGAGAAAAGGTCAACCAATCAAATGTATCATCAAATGGTCAAGGCCAAGGGATGGGTCACTAGAAAGACTAATAAATTATGGCATATTCAAGATAGCAAAAAGAAGTGGCAGGAAAGATTTATCCAACTCTGGAAGTCTAAGGTTCCTTATCAGGGTAAAGTGCTCATGTGGAGGTTGCTTATTGGGGATCTTCCGACTGGGGACATGTTACATGCTCGCAAGATCTCCAATGGTCGCTGTGTATTTGGCACTGCATGTGATGAGACATTGCTTCATCTCTTTGTCTCTTGCCCTGTTGCTTGACAGATTTGGAGTTTTGTTTTGCATGTGTGGTCCTTGGCGACTCAGCAGCGGATATCACCTTGTTCGTGGATTATGGGAAGGATGACTTCTGTGTCTACTTTGCTATCAGATTATTCCTGCCTCTTTCGTTTTCTTAGATGGACAGCTCTGTGGCATATTTGGCATACTCGGAATGTCTTCAGTTTTTATTTGGCCTGGGGCATCTGTGGTCATGTGGCCCGTGTTCGTGGTTTAGTGTTATGACAGATCTCCTCTATGGTTTAAGCTGATCTGGTTCTTCTTGGCATTGCTGCTCCTTGGCTGGATATTGCTCGCTCTACACTAACTTTCCTTTCTGTGTGATATTTGTGTGTTAGAGTTTAGGTAGCCTTTCATTTGTGTCTCTTTTTCTTAGCTGACCTGATGGTCTGATGTAAATATTGCCACTTAATTCAATTATC